>NC_090060.1:11854364-11859025 GCF_038355195.1 Osmerus mordax
TTCACACAGATGTGTATATTTTTCTTAAAGGAGAAATAAAGTAGCTTTCAGTTTAACTTAATTTAGCATGTTCCTCAGGTTTTGAATTGTTCTTTTCCTTTTTTGGGGGGGATGTAGTACCCGAGGCCCCAGACCGCCCCACTATCTCCATGGCTACAGAGAGTTCTGTATACGTCACATGGATCCCAAGGGCCAATGGGGGCTCTCCTATCACGGCGTTCTGCGTGGAGTACCGGAGAGGCCGCAGTGCAGACTGGATCGTTGCTGCCGACAACATCTCCCCTCTCAAGCTGTCTGTTGAGGTCCGCAGCCTTGAGCCTGGTGAGGCCTGACAATGATACAACATCAAATGCAACCTCACGCCTCCAATTCTTCAGTTCACTGTCTGTTACCAAGAAAACGGATACATGCTTGATACATCTCCAAGCAAGCTACTGGGCCACTGCCAACACCGTCTGATTGTCAGAGTATTGTCCGTGTGTCCATCCATAGGCTCCACCTTCCGGTTCCGTGTCAAGGCTATGAACATGTTTGGGGCGAGTCCTCACAGCATCCCCTCCAAGCCCTACCAGGTGTCTCCTGGCAGCCCCCCCTTCTCTGACAGGCCCGTGGCCGGACCTCACATCTCCTCCACCGACGCGTCAGCGACACACAGATCATGCTGCGCTGGACTGTGAGTGGCCCCGCCACACACACTCTCACACCAACGCACACACCCCCCCCCCCCCCCCAACGCCCGCATATTAACATGTGCACGCACGAACATACACACGCATCACCATGCGGACACGCACTCATATACAAACGTGCATATTTGCGCATGTTATCCTCATGCACGCTCACGAGTCATCCAGCTGGAGGAATATCGTGATAACCCTCTTCCAGATGGACTGCTGCGGGGTTTGATGTAGAGGGGAGCTGCCTGCATCTCTGGTGGAGGAGACTTAATCAGGCCTGTAATGGGCCTGTAGCCAGCCTGATTAGAGCACTGTTCCAGCAAGAGATTAGGAGGCCCTGTCTTCATACTGTAGGTCTGGGCTGAGCCCACCGGAAAGCTATTTATACATTCTTATGAAGGCACTCTGAGGCATGTTCCTACCACAGATGGATACAGCTCCCCTCACTTGTATTTTATTGTACTGTAAGTTTTCCCTTTGTATGTGTTGGGGATCTCTGCTCAATGTTGTTGTTGTTACCAGGAATGGGAGCCAGCTTCTCAATACCAGTCTATTGTTGTCTTTTACCCAGTACACACCCTCCAGTAACAACAACACCCCCAATCCAAGGCTTCTATATCTACTATCGGCCCACAGACAGTGACAATGACAGTGACTACAAGCGGGATGTGGTTGATGGTGAGTTTCAGGAGTGTGTGTGTCTGTTTGTCTGTGTGTCTGTGTGTTTGTGTGTCTGTGTGTTTGTGTGTCTGTGTGTCTGTGTGTTTGTGTTTGCCAGCAGCCCCAGCTTGGTGTCTGGGTGGAAAGGCTGGAGGGAGGGGAGGGGCCCTCTTTGTAAAGGGGAGGGGCCAGGGTCATCTGGCTGTTTGATGTGTGGCAAGGGCTGTGCCTGGGCAATGAGGCAGCCCTCTGATGTGTTTTTAATAAATGGCTGCTTGCTAATGGCCCTGAACTGAAAGGTGAGCCTAGCCGTGTGGGGAGGGGAGGGGAGGAGGGGGAGGGGCTCAGGTTGCTACAAGGAATGTTGTACAGAGGAGTCTCCGCCCCCTCTCCCTTTCCTCCGCCCACCTCCTCCAACCTCTTAACCTTTGTCTCTCCCAGGGCGCCTGCCTGTCAGGAAGCCTCTCTCTCTCTCTCTCTCTCTCTCTCTCTCTCTCTCTCTCTCTCTCTCTCTCTCTCTCTCTCTCTCTCTCACACACACACACACACACACTCTCTCTCACACTCACTTTCTCACTCTCTCCCATGCCTGTGGCCTGTCAGTGTAACATGCCTGCCTGCCTGGTCTGTTGGCAGGTTCCTCCAGATAAGCCCTCTCATAGGCAGCTTTCAAGCTGCCCTCTTATCTGTGTTCAGATGTGTGTTTAGCAATTCTGTGTTTGAACACGACGCCAAGCGTGGGTTGGTGTTTATTTGTGTACGAAGAGGTCATGCTTTTCATGTTGATATAGATCAGCCATATTGAATAGGCCAAAGAGACAAACTGTCTCCCGGGTTCAGTAGCATTCAGCTGTTTAGATATACATTGTTGTTATACCAAAAGAACGATAAGAAATGACAACATGTTGTTGTTGATGTAGTTGTAGCGCACAGATTATTTAGGCCTAGTTTCTTTTAAAGGTTCTGTTCGTTTTTCCATGTAGACCCATGTACAATATGATAGCAGTGCACATGGGCTCAGCGGTGCTGTGTGTCCACATGGCTCCATAGTGTTTTTATGCACTCTGTGTGTGTGTATGTGTGTGTGTGTGCATGTGTGTACTGGGAATACTGGAGGCCGGCCAGAACAAACATAAAGCTGCCATATATGGAGCTTGTCTGGAGTAAAGCAACTGTCTGGGCCCTGGTGGGACGGCCTGAGAAAGGGAGGAGAGAGAGAGAGAGAGAGAGAGAGAGAGAGAGAGAGAGAGAGGAGAGAGAGAGAGGAGAGAGAGAGAGAAGGGGGAGAGAGAGAGAGAAGGGGGAGAGGGAATAAGGAAATACAAGAGTGGAAGACAGCATGAAAGAAAAACACACCCTAGAGCTTGAGCGTGAAATAAAGAGAGTGTGTGTTTGAGAGAGAAACATTGATGGCAGGATTCATGGAGAGAGGGAGCCAGGGGGGGTTACTGCTAGTCTGAATCATCATGAGCTTTGAAATGAAGCCCATTTTTTCACCTTTGCCCCTCTCTCTCTTCTTTCCTTTTTCTCTCCTTCCATCCTCACCTCTCTCTCTCTCCAGGTAACCAACAGTGGCATCTAATTGGGCATCTCCAGTCAGAAACCTCCTACGACATCAAGATGCAGTGTTTTAACGATGGGGGGGAGAGCGAATACAGCAATGTCATGATCTGTGAGACCAAAGGTACAGTTGAGCACACACACACAATGGACTGCAAAGGAAATGACTCACAGCATAGGCCAACAAACCTTTACTTTAGCTGAAGTCCAGGCTTGTTGCCATAAAGGCTGTAACTTTAATGACGGGTATGATAGCCATAATTACAGATAGCTACAGTATGTATGTCGTTTTTATTTTTTTGACATATAAGACACCAAACAATGGCTGGCATTGTTTTGTTCCCAACTCTGTTATTGTATGTTCGTGCTGTTTGATAAAAGGGTGCTCTTTACATCCTCTTCCCCCCTTCTCCACGATAGCACGCCAGCCCCCAGGGGTCCCCAGCCAGGCCCCCATCACCATGCCCCCCTACCCCCTGGACCCCCCCAGCGCCCGGGTGGCCTGCTCTACCTGATTGTAGGCTGCGTTCTGGGGGTGATGGTGCTCATCCTTTTGGTATTCATCGCCATGTGCCTGTGGAGGAATCGCCAGCAGAACAGCATGCACAGTACGTTTCTACAGACAGACCCAGGGGGCCGCCTCCGCTAACCATATGGAGAGCACACCCGTGCCTTTTGGCAAGGACGTCTCACTGGCTGGTTTCTCTCTCTAACCGTCTCTTTCCTGCGCTCTCTCTTTTTGGCTCTCCCTCTCCCCGTCTCTCTCACCGCTGCTGTTTTTCTCACTCGCACTTGCCCGCCTTCTGTTTCCCTCTCCCGTTCTCGCTCTCTTCTCCTTTCCCTCTGTTGCCCACCTCTCTTTCACACTCTCTTTTCTTTTCACTGTCCCCCTCTCTCGCTCTCTATCTCGACCTCTCTTTCTCTCGCCGTAGAATACGACCCCCCGGGCTACCTGTACCAGCCGGCAGAGATGAATGGCCACGTTCTGGAGTACACCACTCTGCCGGGCACCAGTCGCATCAACGGGGGCGTCCACGGGGGCTACGGGCACAATGGGCCCATGCTTCCCCAAGGCTGTCATCACCTCCACCACAAGCTGCCAAACGGCCCTTGGCACTGCTGAACGGCTCGGTGGGCATGTACCCGCCGGGCCACCCGCACAGCCACGATGGCACCCTCCCCCCGGAACACGATGGAGTACGAGCACTCACACCCTCACCACCATCATAATGTGAGTGGAGTTGTCTATCTCAAGCCTCACATGTGCAGCGCACACACTCAGACACGTACAGGACACACTATTTCCTCTGTCGACTTTAAAGTGGTGTTGGTTGTTGTTTTGTGTCAAGGGTGGAGGGATGTACACAGCGCTGGCCCAGACAGACTCGTCTGACTGCATGAGCTGCCAGAACTTCTGCAACAACAACAGGTGAGAAGACAGACAGGGCTTCATGGGTCGAGACTCTGTGAAGCCACACTTCACCAAAGATGTGTCCGGAACCCCCCTGGTGTCCGCCAGTCCTTCCCTGCCTCATTACACCCCTATTAGACCTCACAGTCCTCGACCCTACGCTCCACTCAGATTTGGGATGATAACCCAACACCCCCCCCCCCTCATCCTCTCATCTCCCCTCACATCCCCATTTCCCCTCCCGACAGGCCTGTTTATGTACTTAAATGTTTCCAACATCACAGTTTACTCTGCGTGCACCCAGCCAGTGAACCTAATGAGCCCTCTGTTTATTTACCTCTGAGTGGGCCAGG
>NC_090060.1:11859125-11943894 GCF_038355195.1 Osmerus mordax
ACTAGATTCCCCCACCACAGTGCATATACTGTATGCCCCCCCACCCACCCACACACTGCATATACTGTATGCCCCCCCACCCCCACCACAACTGCATATACTGTATGCCCCCCCACCCCCACACACTGCATATACTGTATGCCCCCCCCACCCCCCCACACACTGCATATACTGTATGCCCCCCCACCCCCCACACACTGCATATACTGTATGCCCCCCCACCCCCCCCACACACTGCATATACTGTATGCCCCCCCCACCCCCCACACACTGCATATACTGTATTGCCCCCCCCACACCCCCCCACACACTGCATATACTGTATGCCCCCCACCCCCCACACACTGCATATACTGTATGCCCCCCCCCCCCACCCCCCACACTCACACACAGGAAATACCATGACATTTACACACTCAGGATAGTGTACGTCCCTCACACAGACATGCTGGAGCAGAACATCCAGCCCGTCTCTCTTCATCTCAAGTCGAGGGCCATATCTCTTGTCACGTTTTCCCCTCAAGCCTCACTACTGCTGGCGGTTCGGAGTGCTCTTGTCTGTTATAGGTCCATGTATTTTGTGTTCATCAGGACAGGAGCCCTTCAAACGCAGGACCAATCCTCACGCACCACCATGTAGCCATCCGCTTGGTGACACACTGCCTAGCCTCTTGACCAATCCCACCTGCTTTCCCTTTACCAATCACACTTAAATGACCTATCAAATCTCTCCGTTTTGCGGTCCAATACCTGGTTTACATGAGATCCTCATCATAATCTACCATCTGTGGAACATAGATCTGTGTGCTGTCAATCATGCCTGCCAGTATACACAATGATGGAATCGGAATGTAAACGCCTGCAAAGACCAAATTTTGGGAGTTTCCAGAGTTACCAAAGGCCAAAATCAATCGTAAAAGATATCTGAATATGATACTTCTCTACAAATTCCCGGGAATACAACCGTGCAAGCATACCCTGGAAAACGGAACTGTCAGTCACTCTCTCTCCTCTCTGGCTCTCTCCGCCCTGCCTCCCCCAATCAGATCGCTCCCTGGAGAGCGTGGGGCGGGTTCGCCAGGAGTCCCTGAGCTCCGTGGAGGAGGACGACTACGACACGCTGGCCGACATCGACTCCGACAAGAACATCGTCCGCACCAAGGTCAGTCCTCACACCTCCCAACACCTGCCAGCACCCCACTCCAACCACAACAAGATCCCAAGTCGTAGTACAGGTGCCAAGCACCCATCACATGCAACGGTTTGGATAACATTGTAACCATGCTGTGTGGCATCCCTCTCCCCCCCGACATGCAGAAGTACCTGTGCGTGTCCGACCTGGCCCGCAAGGACAAGAGGGTCCTCAGTAAGAAGTACCAAATCTATTTCTGGTGAGTGGCTGACGGGGAGAGGGGGAACACAGGCTTGGTGTGCGGGGGAGGGGAGGGGGTTAACATCCATGTCTAGGGCCAGAGTGAAGGGCTGGTCCTGATGTGTCTCTCCATCTCCCTCTCTCTCTCTCTCTCTCTCTGCAGGAACATTGCCACCATTGGTGTGTTCTATGCGCTCCCTGTTGTTCAGCTGGTCATCACTTATCAGACGGTACTGCAGACGCTACACACAAACCTAACACCCCCCACTTCCTGTCCAATCACACACTGCCCAACACCACCCACTCCCTGTCCAAACACATTATACCCCAACACCAATCATTCTCCCCAGACAGGCACTACCCAATCTCTCTCCAGGCACAGACACTACCCAACACCCCAGTCCCTTTCTGGACACCCACTGCCCCTCACCACCTAACACCAAGCTCCAGGGACAGTGCTGCCCCTTGAAGGACAGCTAGCCTCCAGCCCTGTCTCAGATCAACACTGCTCCTGTAGACCCTGATGCGTATCTCCTCTCCCTCAGGTTGTCAACGTGACAGGAAATCAAGACATCTGCTACTACAACTTCCTGTGTGCTCATCCTCTGGGGGCTCTGAGGTGTGTGTGCGTGCGTGCGTGCGTGTGTAGCTGTGATGAATGCCTGCTAGCTGAGATGTGGTTACTTTGCACTATTTCCTTGACTTTGGTGCTGTACTTATGTGTGTTGCCTCAGATAAAAGCGTCGCAACGTTGTTGTGCATGTTTGTGTGAATGTGCATTTGTGCAAACACGAACGGTGAATGCCACTCATGGTCCAGCCCGTTCTCTTTTGCAGTTCCTTCAACAACATCCTTTAGTAACCTTGGTTACGTGATGCTGGGCCTCCTCTTCCTGCTCATTGTGTTGAAGAGAGACATCGTGCACCAGCGAGCACTCTTACGCAACGAACTCAACGCGCATGTAGGACATGGAGAGGAGGGGGGCGGGGGGGGGAGGGAGGGATGGGAGCGGGGAGAGGTGGGAGGAGAAAGAAAGCGGAGAGCGAGAAGACGAATGAAAGGGTGAAGGAGAGGGCAAGGAAGAAGGAGAGGGAGGCAGGTGGAGGAGGATGAGGAGGACTCACTGATTCAATGGGAATATGTTATCCTCTGACCCCGGTTTAACTTGATTCTACTGGATGTCACTTTCCCTCCCTCCCCTCCTCCTCCCTCCCTCCCTCCCTCCCTCCCTCCCCTCCTCCCTCCCTCCCATCCCTCCCTCCCTCCCTCCCCTCCCTCCCTCCCTCCCTCCCTCCCTCCCCTCCCTCCCTCCCTCCCTCCCTCCCTCCCTCCCTCCCTCCCTGTAGGAGTGTGGCATCCCCAAGCACTTTGGTCTGTTCTATGCCATGGGCACGGCTCTGATGATGGAGGGTTTACTGAGCGCCTGCTATCACGTCTGCCCCAACTACACCAACTTCCAGTTTGGTAAGATACGTCGAGACAGATACGTCTAGACAGATACGTCTAGAAACGTTATGTTCACCAGCTTTTTAGCTTAGTCAGTGGGTTACTAGGGCAACCACCCTGGCCACTGGAAGCTTGCCTCTGGACTCTATGGTCTGACGATGAATCGTACTGTGTTTGTGAGCCAGTGAAACGGGCGTGTGTTGTTCCTGTGTCCGTTCAGACACCTCCTTCATGTACATGATTGCGGGCCTGTGCATGCTGAAGCTGTACCAGAAAAGACACCCGGACATCAACGCCAGCGCCTACACGGCCTACGCCTGCCTCGCTGCTGTCATCTTCTTCTCTGTGCTGGGAGTGGTGAGGACACACACACACACAGACACACACAGTCACCTCCCCTCGTGCTCCAGAATCCTGAGTGTTCCCTTGTGGTGTGCAGGTGTTTGGGAAGGGCAACATGGTGTTCTGGATCGTCTTCTCTCTGTCATCCACATCCTGGCCACTATGCTGCTCAGCACACAGCTCTACTACATGGGCCGCTGGAGGCTGGGTAAGAGCTGGGGTAGAGGCTGGGTAAGAGCTGGGGTAGAGGTTAGTCCTGGTGGAGGCTAGGTAAGAGCTGGGGTAGAGGCTGGGTAAGAGCTGGGGTAGAGGTTAGTCCTGGTGGAGGGCTGGGTAAGAGCTGGGGTAGAGGCTGGGTAAGAGCTGGGGTACGAGGCTGGGTAAGAGCTGGGGTAGAGGTTAGTCCTGGTGGAGGCTGGGTAAGAGCTGGGGTAGAGGCTGGGTAAGAGCTGGGGTAGAGGTTAGTCCTGATGGAGGCTGGGTAAGAGCTGGGGTAGAGGTTAGTCCTGGTGGAGGCTGGGTAAGAGCTGGGGTAGAGGCTGGGTAAGAGCTGGGGTAGAGGTTAGTCCTGATGGAGGCTGGGTAAGAGCTGGGGTAGAGGTTGGTCCTGATGGAGGCTGGGTAAGAGCTGGGGGTAGAGGCTGGGTAAGAGCTGGGGTAGAGGTTAGTCCTGGTGGAGGCTAGGTAAGAGCTGGGGTAGAGGCTGGGTAAGAGCTGGGGGTAGAGGTTAGTCCTGGTGGAGGCTGGGTAAGAGCTGGGGTAGAGGCTGGGTAAGAGCTGGGGGTAGAGGTTAGTCCTTGATGGAGGCTGGGTAAGAGCTGGGGTAGAGGTTAGTCCTGGTGGAGGCTGGGTAAGAGCTGGGGGTAGAGGCTGGGTAAGAGCTGGGGTAGAGGTTAGTCCTGATGAGAGCTGGGTAAGAGCTGGGGTAGAGATTGGTCCTGATGGAGGCTGGGTAAGAGCTGGGGTAAAGGTTAGTCCTGATGGAGGCTGGGTAAGAGCTGGGGTAGAGGTTAGTCCTGGTGGAGGCTGGGTAAGAGCTGGGGTAGAGGTTAGTCCTGATGGAGGCTGGGTAAGAGCTGGGGTAGAGGTTAGTCCTGATGGAGGCTGGGTAAGAGCTGGGGTAAAGGTTAGTCCTGATGGAGGCTGGGTAAGAGCTGGGGTAAAGGTTAGTCCTGATGGAGGCTGGGTAAGAGCTGGGGTAAAGGTTAGTCCTGATGGAGGCTGGGTAAGAGCTGGGGTAAAGGTTAGTCCTGATGGAGGCTGGGGTAAAGGTTAGTCCTGATGGAGGCTGGGTAAGAGCTGGGGTAGAGGTTAGTCCTGATGGAGGCTGGGTAAGAGCTGGGGTAGAGGTTAGTCCTGATGGAGGCTGGGTAAGAGCTGGGGTAAAGGTTAGTCCTGATGGAGGCTGTGTAGACAGTGTGGCTGTGTTGTGTTTCAGACTCTGGGGTCCTGCGTAGGATAGTGTACGTCATCTACACTGACTGTATCAGACAGTGCAGCGGACCCATGTACATCGTGAGTACAAGAACGGCACATTTCATCTTGTTGTAATGGAGAGCAATTTATATAAAAACGTCACCTTCACTTACCAGACCTTCACCATTGTGTGTGTGTGTGTTGTGTACTAGGACCGTATGGTGCTGCTCGTAATGGGGAACATTGTGAACTGGTCTCTGTGAGTACAGGACACCATCTACCTTCCTCAACAAATAACCACACACACACACACACACTCCCATGTCATCCTTTATGTGGTGTCATATTGTGGACAATGAAGCGCCTCACTGAGTCCACCGGCCCTGAGTCACCCAGCTGGAGAGGCAGTGCGCTGTTACTGTGAAGTCATCCTCACACACCCACAGACGCTGTTCGAAGCTCTGGAAGCCCACTCGTCACTCACAGACGTGTGTGTGTGTGTGTGTGTGTGTGTAGTGCTGCGTATGGACTGCTAGAGAGGCCCAATGACTTTGCCTCGTATCTTCTGGCCATCGGCATCTGTAACCTGCTCCTGTACTTTGCCTTCTACATCATCATGAAGGTGAGCCGACGTAGTGTGTGTGTGTGTGCGTGCGCGCTGCCACGATGAATTTGTTCCCGACAACCCGTGTGACACTGTCAGGATGAATTTCATTCTAACAGAGCATTTTCATGTGTGTGCCCACGCGGATGCTGTCATTATGAATTTGTTTCCGATTGTGTGTGTGTGTGTGTGTGTGTGCAGCTGCGGAGTGGGGAGAGGATCAAGTGTCTGGCCCTGGTGTGTGTTCTCTTCACGGCGGTCGTCTGGGGCTTCGCTCTCTTCTTCTTCTTCCAGGGACTCAGCACCTGGCAGGTGTGTAACGCACACACACACACAGCGCACACACACAGCACACATAACTCACAATATTACTGCCCAGCGCACACTGCTAAAGTTCGGTCACACTCCGCCGAGTTCGTCGCTAGAACAACGTCATGTGCTACAAGAATTGTAACAGCTTTGTCGCATGGCGCCAGCATGACCCTGACTTCTGTCATCTCTTATGCCCCTCCCCCCCCCCTTTAGAAAACTCCCGCCGAGTCTCGAGAGCACAACCGGGAGTGCATCCTGCTCTCCTTCTTCGACGACCACGACATCTGGCACTTCTTGTCCTCCATCGCCATGTTCGGCTCCTTCCTGGTGAGGCAGTGTGGGATTGATTAAACGCGTGTCTGTTAAAGCGTGTCCTAGTGAGTGAGCGTGTGTGTGTGTGTCGGATGCGTGTGTGTCAGGTGTCTCCTCCTGTCCCGGCCCTCTGACAGCTGTCCTCTCACCTGTCCTTCAGGTTCTCCTAACCATGGATGACGACCTGGACTCAGTCCAGAGGGACAAGATCTTCGTCTTCTGAGAGAGAAGCGCCAGACTCCGCCTTAACGTCTCGACACTGGCCAATGGGGACCCAGCGGTGCGCTGAGACGTCCAGTACCTCCCTCCCTCCCTGACTGCAATTGGCCGCTTCCCCCTCAGCCTCTCCCACAGCCAATCAGAGGCCGGGGGAAAGGACGGCGCTCCCTCCCCCTCTCCCCCCAAAGCTGGAGCCTGTGTGTGTGTGTGTGTGTGGACACTTTGCGTGCCAATCATGCGAGCTTGACTCTGTCGCTGCCATTGATTTTCCTGTCGTGCTCCCGTCCACTTTGTCGATGAGCTCTATAAACGGTTCCCAGTTAACTTATTTTATACTGTCGTGATTTACCTGCAACGTCATCAGTGCATTTTGAACTCGCTGGGTGTAAACTCTCTTTTTACGCTGTGTGTTTGTAATCCGGGCGCGCCTGCGTGTGTGTGTGTGTGTGTGTGGGAGAAGTGTTTCCGTGTCCAGTCTTGTCAGTGGCCTTTGGTGTTCTGATCACGTTTCTACAGTACACGCGTGTTACACGTGTGTTACACTCTGGATTCCTGGGATGAAGACAAGTACGACGATTGTATATTAGTTCAAATGTAAACGGCCCTATATGGAAAAACATGTTTGCACTCTACAATGTGAAAGAAATTATCTTAGTCCAGAGCAATGTAAAGAAATGGTTACCAAATAAAGGTTTTGTCTAAAATAAATACTATACTTGTGTGTGTGTGTATATGATTGTCAGAAATCACAGATATTTAGCAATATACACCACTTTACATTTATTAAAATAATTCTGATAAAAAAATACTGGTAAAAAGCACACGTACTGTACAGGTCTACGTACTAACAGGGACCCAGAGGGGGTGTTTCTGATAGTACAGTTTACTTGGGTGACAGTCATGTACCCCAGAAGTTCTCCCAAGATGGCTTCCATGAAAACAACCCTTTAACGCCATCCTGACGCTTTGACAGGCGCAGCGCGTCCCTCCCCATGGTCTCAGCAGTGCAACATGAAGCCCCAGTAGGTGACGTGACTGACAGCTGCTCCCCGCTGCGTGACACCGAGGTGTCCAGGCAGGCTCCTGGCAGGCCACAGCAAGGGACCTTGTGCTGTGTCGGCTCTCAGCACAAATCCCTCACGTCAACCAGCAGAATGGAATGACTTTGCTGTATGGCAGACAGCCTTGACGTGTTGGGCCTGTACGACTCCACACTGCCCTCAGATCTCTGTGTGACTAAGTGAATGTTCCAGCCCTGGTCCACAATAGCCCTTCATAAGTATATCGTTGCAGTGACAGTACTGCTGGTTGTGCTTGTTGTGGTTCCTTGGTCCCTGCTGCCCCCCCCCCCCCCCCCACAGTGGGCCACTCCTCAGTAATGGTAGACTTTAATCTGGTTGTTGTCATCCAGACCCAGCTGGACTAAGCCACTCATGGTGGCGGGGGTTCGATAACGTGTTAAAAGCGGCCTGAAAAAGGTCACTGGTTAAGGCCAACTTTGACACAGACGAAGACAATCTATCAAGAAAGGGAGGATCTTTTGTGTGTGTGTGTGAAGACGTTAGAGGATACACAGTGGGATCTTGTGTGTGTGTGTGTGTGTGTGTGTGTGTGAAGACGTTAGAGGATACACAGTGGGATCTTGTGTGTGTGTGTGTGTGAAGACGTTAGAGGATACACAGTGGGATCTTGTGTGTGTGTGTGTGTGTGAAGACGTTAGAGGATACACAGTGGGATCTTGTGTGTGTGTGTGTGTGTGTGAAGACGTTAGAGGATACACAGTGGGATCTTGTGTGTGTGTGTGTGTGAGTGTGAAGACGTTAGAGGATACACAGTGGGATCTTTTCTGCGTGTCTCCAGCCATTTCTTGTTGCCGTCTATCAGCCCCTGCAGCCTCTGTCCATCCACCTCCACTGACCTCTGGCTGGACGCCAGGCTACGAGCCTGCTCACTGCAACACACGCGTACCCACGCACACACACAACCCTCAGCATGACCTGGACATGACTGAGTGCCAGCCGAGGTGTTGATGTTGGGACCTGCTTACCTGGCAGGAGTGTACCCTGAGTAGACAGAGCTGGTCCTTAGAGTGCTGGAGGCCATGGGCTCCACAGCTGCCCCTAGACCAGGCACCACACACACACACACACATCGTAAGCAGTCATCTTAACCAGTAACCTTTTCAGGCCGCTGATCACCTCACGCAACAACAACGAAAACTCTCAAGTCTGCGTTAACAAAGCATAACGTGATGTAACATAACCTAACCTAACATGACGGGGTGGCAGCTTAAAAGGGAGATAGAGAGAGCAATGAACCAGTGTACCAGGGAACAGCTTGGTCCAGCGGCTGCTTAGCAGGCCGTCGGCCCCCCGTAGAGGAGGCCCCGCGGTGGGGGTGGTGCCGGGCATGTGGAGGGCGGTGGTGTGGGGGCCCCAGGCCCAGGAGGGTCCGGAGAGGCCCAGCGAGGGGGATGCCAGGGGCTGGGAGAAGGACAGGGGGGTGGGAGTAGGGGTGACCCGGAGCAAGGGGAGGGGTAAGGGGGCGTACGGGGCCTGCCTCTGGGCCAGGGACCCCAGCGCCCCCAGAACCGTGTTGAGCTGCCCTGAGATCTGCTGCAGGGACTCCGTCAACTGCTGCACCTTGGCCGGAACAGTAGGGGGGGTGCCTGGAGAGAGAGAAGAGAAGGAGGGGAGGAGACAGAGAGAGAGAGAGGGAGAGAGAGAGAAAGAAATATAGATATAGTAATAATGGCGTGAATGTTAGTGGTGTGATCAAGGAAACAGAAAAGTGTAAAGTGGAGCACACATGAAGTGATTCATGTTAATGTTGGTATGCTTAAGTAAGCATAATATGCCGTGTGTGGAGTACTCCCGTCTTTTATGAGGCCTTCAGAGCATGGCGAGGTTTACGAACGCCTTTGATGATGATGGAAGTGTAGTGTGGAAAATTGTGCAGATTCCACGAAGAAAGACCTTGTCAAAGCTCCGCGCAAAGACTGTAATAGCTAATCTGAGATTCCCGCTTTCTGGTAAATATTTGACACACGTAAACTACCGCATTAAAGGCAGTTGTCACAATATTTTAATCATCTTAATTGGATTGACACAATAATCGCAGACTTGGCAGTAATGAGGGTGTGAAACACGGCCTGTGTGTGTGTGTGTGTGTGTGGGGGGGGGGGGGGGGGGGGGGGGGGGCAGAACAGGAGCGGGCGCTCGTCTCACCGGTGCCGTTGTGGACGTCCACGCTGCTCAGGTCCGAGTCGGACACGTCGAACGTCACCTTCCTGTCGGCGGACATCCTGGCCAGCTCTTCAGACAGAGGCTGGGGCAGAGACGGGGGAGTCACTGACACACACACACACACACTCTCATATCGCTCTGTTTCACGTGTGGAGGGCCCTGACTGATGCTTCAGCTGAGAGGGATAGGCGAGAGGGTCCAGCAGAGGCTGGGGGGGAGAGTGTGTGTGTGGGGGGGTTACCTGCTAGGCACGGGAGGCTCTCACTAAGACAATGCAACAGCCTTGGTTCCGTGTACGGGCCTACGGCTCACGCTGGGCTGACATTCTGGGTGTTTGGTGTGGTCTGTGTGTAGCGCGGGTAGCTACCTCCTCCACCACGGAGTTCTCCAGCTGCTGCAGTTTCTCCTCTTTGGTCCTCAGGAGAACGTTCCCCCTCTGGATGGTCAACATCAAGTTCTCCACTTCAGTGGCCTCCTGGGAGAGGGAGAGGGAGAGAGAGAGAAATAGAGAGAGAGAGAGAGAGAGAGAGAGAGAGAGAGAGAGAGAAAGAAAGAGAGAAATAGAGAGAGAGAGAGAGAGAAAGAGAGAGAGAGATAATAGTAGAAGAGCCAGGCGGCCATAAAGACAAGGAAATATGGGGAAGAAGAGAAAGAAGAAAAAAGGGAATCATGAAGACAAGCATCAACGTGGGTGAGCTGTCGTTACGTATCTCACTGAAGGCCTGATTAGAAGCTGGGAGAGGGGAGGAGTCACACTTACTCTTACCTGCTGCAGGTTCCGGAACATCTCCTGAGTGCTGGGGTCCTGAGGGCAGCTGGACTGGGCTGCCTGCAGCGCTGACTGTCTCTTGCTCAGGCGGCCGTTCTCCCTGTCCAGGAACTGGCGGGCTTTGTGAATGGACATGCCCTCGTTGGAGATGTACTGACGCAGGCTGGCGGGAGGGTCGGAGGGGGAGAAGGGGAGGAGACGGAGGGAGGGAGGGAGAGAGAGGGGGATGAAGGAATAGAGGAAAAAGTCAGTAAAAAAGTACTCTCCATAACAGTCATGCACGCACACACACACGCTTGCGTTTCCTCACTCTTCCAGGCTGCTGTCGCTGGACACGGGGAGGGGGGAGAGAGGGTGGTCCTCCAGGTCCTGCAGACGGAGGGACTTCTGTCTGTCGTCACTAGAGGGCGCTGGTGCCCTCTCCTCCTCCTCCTGTCTCAGGACACTGCTGGCTCTGGGAGGGACCCTCTTGACCTCGCTCTTCTCCAGATCACTGCAGCCACAGCACAACGGTTACTGACGTCATGCTTGAATGGACGTTTGAAGAATTCCGTGCAAAGCTCCATGGGTTAACCATGAGGTAGTTGCGAGGTCGGAGAGATTGTGTGCATGCAAGTGTGTGTGTCTGTGTTACATGTGTATGTGTGTATTTTGTGTGTATGTGTGTGTAGGCATGTGTGTGTGTGTGTGTGTGTGCGTGTGAGCGCGCAGCACCTGACTGTCCGGCTGAGTCGCTCCTGCAGCAGCTCCACCTTGCTCTCCAGCTGGTCCCTGTCCTCCTTCATCCTCCTGCCCTCCTCCCTCGCCTTCTCCCTCTCCCCTCTCATCCTCTCCACCTCCTCCCTCGCCTTCTCCCTCTCCCCTCTCATCCTCTCCACCTCCTCCAGTGCCTGGGCCCGCTCCTCCTTTGCTCGCTCCGCGTCCTGCCTGGCTCTGTCTCTCTCCTCCCTCGCCCTCTCCAGATCCTCCCTCAGTCCATCTCTCTCCTGCATCACCCGTGACAGACCCTGGAATCACACACACACATCAGCATCAAGAGGACAACAGCAGATAGTGAGGATTATGACGATGAGGATGGAGAGAACGTGAATCTTCACCTCCAGTCCTCGGTCCACCTCTCCCTCCTCCTCTCCAAGTTGGCTCCTCCTCTTCTTCAGGTCTGCGGCCTGGAGAGCAGGTCACATGAGGGGTCTGGTAAGGAACCGTGGTGAGTGTACGAGTGGGTGGGCGGC
Organism: Osmerus mordax; assembly: GCF_038355195.1. Classification (NCBI taxonomy): domain Eukaryota; kingdom Metazoa; phylum Chordata; class Actinopteri; order Osmeriformes; family Osmeridae; genus Osmerus; species Osmerus mordax. The sequence goes on from NC_090060.1 coordinate 11,870,395, forward strand.
ACGTGAATCTGTGTTTGATTACCCTGGTCTGCAGCATGACCTCCTGGCTCTTTATGTCCCTGGCTCTCAGCTTCAACTTGTCTGACAGCTCCTGCAGGTCTGCCTCCTGAAAAAACACACACACACACACAAACAGGAGGAGGACAAGAAGGATGAAACCGATTTGTGTGTGTGTGGGAGAGAGAGAGAGCGCGTGTGTGTGTCTTTCCCAACCTTGCAGGCTTGTGTTTGTCGTGCCTTGCTGAGCTGGGAGGAGAGCTGGGAGGAGAGCCTCTCCAGCTGGGTGCTGTGGGAGGCCTGCAGGCGCTCTCTCTCCTCCTGCAGCTCGCCCATCAGACGCTCCCGCTGGACGCTCTCCTGGAGGACGGCCGGGAGGGAGAGAGGGAGAGACAGATAGACAGACAGAGAGAGAGAGAGAGGGAGAGAGGGAGACAGACAGACAGACAGAGAGAGAGAGAGGGAGAAAGAGTGAGGGAGACCCGGGAGAGCGAGAGAGATTTGGGATGTGTGGATGTTCTCTGCAGTCAGGTGTGACTGGGCAGGGGGGGGGGGGGGGGCCCGAGACTGAGCGGCGTCTGACCTCGTCCAGGTGTCTCTCTCTGATGGCGTTCAGCTCTCTGCGGTGCTCGTCTCTGAGCTGCTCCAACTTCCTGTTGTGGTCCCGCTGAACTTCCTCCCGCACTTCCTGCATGACATCACCCAACTGGGCATGTGCGGTCGGGGAGAATGATGCAGGGCAGAAATTCACAGACAAACAACATTCTGGGTATTTTATTACATTTCTAGCTTGTGTGTGTGTGTGTGTGTGTGTGTGAGAGTGTGTGTGTTCACCTCTCTCTGGTACTCTGCCAGCTGCTGGCCTGGGCCAGGGCTCTTCTGCTCCCTCCTTCTTTCACTGCCTCTGGTCTGAACAACAACACACACACACACATCCTCAACACAGGCTTGGCCACCACACACTCCAGCCGGACTAAACGTCCACACATATAGTCATCAACGGTGAGGTCAATAGTTCACATCTCGGGTTGCATGACTAGCCCACCGCATGGGCGTTATTCTCACCTCCTGTTTGAGGGAGTCCAGTTGCTCCTCCCTGTCGGCCAATAGCCTCCGCCTCTCCGCCCGAAGCTCCTCCTCTGACTCCGCCTTCAGACGCTCCAGGTTCTGCCTCCTCTGAGTCTCCAGGTTCTCAAGCTCCGCCCCCCGGTCTGCCTCCAGGGCCGCCCGCAGCTCTCTGAGCACGGTCTCCCCCTCCTCTCTGACACACACACACACACAGACAGTCAGACACAGGGTCACCAGTCCTATTCCGTGGTGTGTGTGTGAGCGTTGTGGTGAAGGGGCCGGGCTGACCTGAGCGTGCGTTGCTGGTTCTCCCTCTCCTTCAGGGCGGTCTCTCTCAGCTGCTGTAGCCTGCTCTTCGACTCCAAACGCAGCCTGCTCTCCTCCCCTCGGTCCTTCTCCTGGAGACGCTGCCTCAGAGCCCTGGAGCGCGCACACACACACACAGAGACCAGAGATGACCAGGCGTGTCACACAGCCTAAGGCGTCAACATTGAGTCAGACGCCCGCGGCAGCACCCGCGTCACCAGAGAGTCTCCAGCCGACACAGTTGCAAGGCTCCTATGCGGCTCGGCTCAAGCACACTGACCTGACCCTCTCCTCGCTCTCCTCCCTCAGCCTCCGCTCCTCCTCCTCCTCCTCCCTCCTCAGCTCCTCTCCCAGCGCCCTCGTCTTCTCCTCCCTGTCCCGCCGTGCGCGCTCCCTCTCCTCCGCCGCCCGCCTCTCCGTCTCCCTCGTCTCCCGCTCCTCGTCCGGGGTGTCCCTGGTCGGGCTCTGGGCCTCTTGGCGCTGGGCGCGGGGCACACGGACCAGCCTGCCCCTGGCCGTCTCCTGGAGGACCCCCAGACTGGCGCTCACGCTGCCCCCCTCGGCACGCGGGCGCTGCGCCTCGGAGTGGGAGGGGCTGCTGGCCTGGGAGGAGCTGAGCTCCACGCTTGCGGCCTTGAGACGCCTGAGGGAGGAGAGGGGAGGGACTCACTCATGGACCCACAGAGTTGCTTGGCAAACACAGGTCTGTGTGGCCTGTGCCTACGCCGCCGTGTCGTTGTTGAAGTACTCACTTTTCAGCAGCTTCTGCCCTCTTCCTCCTCTCGTCCCTCTCTTCCTCCTCCTTGAATGAGTCCTTCCCTTCTTTTTCCTGGGGAGAAAAGAGGAGAGAGACTTCCGTTCGTCAAACTGTTGGGAGCGGCTATCTGACACTCCCACCGACGAGAGTGAGGGAAGGTTGTCCGATAGCTCAGTGCAGTACGGCAACTGCTACACTGTGACTGGGTCTTGGACAAGTATGCAGAGGTGTTGTGATTGGATGTCTGAGTCTGTGATAGGGCAGGTGGGCTCACTTGTAGGAAGGGGCTGACCGCAGGGGAAAGGTCTTCCAGGTCCAGAACCTTCTCTGACAGCTTGGAGCGGAACCCAGTCTGGAACAAAGACATGCAACACCATTAGCCTGACTCACGTCTTCACAATAGCAATGAATAATACATTGTATGCATTTAGCAGACTTAAATCCAAAGCGATGTACAGTACAGTGGGGAATTTGAACCCTGTGATCTATGAATCTGCACTCTGAAGCTCTAACCACTGAGCTATACCCTCCCAATGTGTAACAAAGTCCTGCGCTGATTCTCTAAGATTACTAACTGTACCTTGATGTCGTCCGTTGAGGATGAAGCCACCTCTATGTTTTCACTGGCCTCGGACTGCAGACACACACACACACAGTCAGCAGTGACATACAACCGTATGTTCAAATGTACCTCTAAATGTATACACCCCCAGTCCCATATGCACACCAAGGCAGACAAGAGGAGTGAGGCGCCCAGCTGTAACCAGTGACGGACACACACAGGCAGGGACCGCTAGTCAACACTACCACACAGCAGCCAGGAGAGAGCAGCAGGACTGGAGGCGGGAGAGAGGTGTCTGAGAGGGTGAGACCACCCCAGGGAGGTGCCTGCCGGGGGGGGTGGGTGAAGGGGGGAGGAAGGCCTGAGACAGGGGAGTTTCTCCATGGAGGCCCACAGACGCTGCCTTGGGGGGTGTCAGTTGTCAGGGTGGTTTTGGGCTCTGTACTGACGTGGCCACTGATTGGTAAAGAAAATAGGCGTGGCCTGATGAACCCCCGGGAGAGACGGAAACCGTCAACAGGTGCGAGTTGCATGAGTGGGAGACACCGATTGGGTGCAGGCTCGCTGGACGAGCTGTCGATTGGTTTAATCTCCCACTGCTAGACTGCGCTCTGGGGAAAGGGGGCTTGCATGTGAAGGGCTGCCCCCCCTCCTGTCTGAGGGGCGGGGAGGGCAGAGGCGTGTGAAGGCGTAAAGAGGAGGGGGGGGGGCAGGGGGGCGGGCAGCACGCAGGCAGGTGGGACACACAGCCGGAGCACACCACCGGACCATACCTCAGCCAGAGAGGGGCATGTTTGGAGCGCGCTCTTCTCCTTGCCAACGCTCCCTTCCTGTCTGTCTAACGAGGTTAGGTCCGGCGGTTTCCCTGGCGCCAGGGCGGCGGCTTGGACTGTTCCCTGTTCAACGCTTTCAATCACTTCCTCTTCCTGGTCTGGCGTGTCTGAGGCAGCATCGGTTTGGTCCTTTTCTTGGCCCTCTCCCCCACGCTCCCCCTCTTGACTTTGCACACACCTCTCCACCCCCTCTTCCTCCTCCCTCCCCCGGCTCGCCTCTTGTTCGTCCGTTCCCCGTCCTATACCCGGCGAACACCTCTCTTTCCCCTCACCCTCATCGCTAGCCTTCCCGCTTTGGCCCTGAACGCGCCCGTCTTTCTCCTCCCTGCCTTCGCCCTCCTCTTGCTTGTCGTCACGCCTCCCCTCGTCTCCCTCTGCCTCGCTTTCGCTGTCCCCCGAGTCCGCTCGCCTCCCCTCTGCGCTCTCCTCCCCGCCTTCCTCCTCCCCGTCTCTCTCCCTCTCCTCGTCCTCGCTCTTCGCGCGTCTCTCTATGGCTCCGTTGCTGTCCTCCTCCGCCCCCTCTCCCTGACACTGAGCAGGCCTTCTGGCCATCTGAAGGAGGTTCTTCGCTCTGGCTTTTTGGTTTTCTTTTCGGCCTCTCTCAAAACATCTCTCTAGCTCCTCCTCCTCTCCTTCCAGTTCTGCCTCATCTGCCTCTCTTCCCTCCATCTCCTCCTCTCCTTCCAGTTCTGCCTCATCTGCCTCTCTTCCCTCCATCTCCTCCTCTCCTTCCAGTTCTGCCTCATCTGCCTCTCTTCCCTCCATCTCCTCCTCCTCTTTCATATACCTCTCCACTGCCTCTTCGCTCTCCTCCTCCTCCTCCTCTGGTTTTTGCCCTTCCGTGTCTCTCAGCACCCATCGTTCCACTTTCTCTTCACTTTCTTCCGCCTCTTCCTCCTCCCCTTCATCGCCGCGCTCCTCCTCTCCCTCACTCTGTCCGCGTCGCTCCGCAACTTCCTCCTCCTCCCCCCCCTCCTCCCCTTTCCCCTCTTCATCTTCACTCCTAGCACACTGTTCTTCGATCTCGTCGCTTTCTTCTCCCTCTCCTTCCTTCTCTTTGCTGCTGACACACCTCTCTATGACCTCACTTCCTTCATCTTGTTCATATTTGTCAAGGCCTTCCTCGCTCTTCACTTCCTTGACTTTTTCCTCCATCTTCCCTTCTTCCTCCTCTCTCTCCTCATCCTGTTCCCCCTTCCCCTCCCTGCCAACTTCGACCTCATCCTCCTCCTCTCCCTCGCTCTTCACACACCTCTCTATGACCTCATCCTCCTCCTCTCCCTCGCTCTTCACACACCTCTCTATGACCTCATCCTCCTCCTCTCCCTCGCTCTTCACACACCTCTCTATGACCTCATCCTCCTCCTCTCCCTCGCTCTTCACACACCTCTCTATGACCTCATCCTCCTCTCCCTCGCTCTTCACACACCTCTCTATGACCTCATCACCCTCCTCCTCTCCCTCGCTCTTCACACACCTCTCTATGACCTCATCCTCCTCTCCCTCGCTCTTCACACACCGCTCTATGACCTCATCACCCTCCTCCTCTCCCTCGCTCTTCACACACCTCTCTATGACCTCATCCTCCTCCTCTCCCTCGCTCTTCACACACCTCTCTATGACCTCATCACCCTCCTCCTCTCCCTCGCTCTTCACACACCTCTCTATGACCTCATCACCCTCCTCCTCTTTCTCCTCTTCCTGCACGTACTCGCTGACCTCGGCTTCCGCACCCTTGCATTCCTCCTTTCCTTCTTTCGCCCCTTCCATCTCCTCCCCATTCCTTCTATTCTCTTCCTCGCTTTTTACGCCACTCTCCTCCTCTCCCTCTTCTTCTTCTTCTTCTACACCCTTGCTAAACTCAGCCTCTCCATCCTCTCCCTCCTCCTCTCCCTCCTCCTCTCCCTCCTCCTCGTTCCCCTCCTCCCCTGCGGCCCCTTTCTGGACCTTCACTTGTCCTTCCTCCTCCCCGTGGGCCCCACTCACTCCATCCTTCTCCCACTCTCCAGCCTCCTCCTCCTCTTTCCCTTCCTCTCCCTCCTCCCCCCTGTCTGAGAGGCCTGCAGGCTGGGGGGCTGGGCTGAGGGGGGCTGGGCTGGGGGGGCCGGCCCCCGTCCCGCTACGGACTCTGCTCCCCGCAGGAGGAGACGGCCGCGGGCGTCGTCCGCCGAGAGAGTCCTTCGGAAGGGGCCGATCGCAGAAATCCCACAGAGAAAGAGAGAAAGAGGGCGTGCAGAAGACACGGACAGGGGAGGGACAGAAAGAGGGGAGGGGGGTGGACAACAAAATGTGACCCGGAGCCACGCAGAGGATCTGAGTGTCATGCAGTCCACTCATGCAATCCATAGATAGAACCGAACGGTAAGTCAAGTCAACAAACAAACAAACAAACAAACACACACAGTTAAGTTAAGGCAAAGTCCGAAAAACAGCACACAGTGTGTACAGACATACACGTGTAACGCTCACACACACGGACACTCACATATACACACACACGACTGAGCGCGTGCAGAGGGGATGGGAGTGACATGAGCGATACGAGGGCCTCATCCAACGAGAGAGTCAGACAGCAAAGCAGTAGCAGTGACAGTAGGAGGAGAGCACAACAAACAGGAAGACACACAGGCAGCCGTGGCCGAAGGACAGGTCCCAACAACACAGCAGCTACCAAACCAACCACATCCAGGTCACAGGTCACGGGAGAGATAGATAAGAGACACAAAGAGCCAGAACGGCAAAAAGGTTAGAGGTCACACACCGACGAATGAGACGAGAGAAATGACAGAGCACGTGAAATGCTTCCCAAGCAGATCCCCCAGCAGTCCTTCATAAGGGTGCTGGGGTCCATTTATCGTCCAAACATAAGAGCAGAGCCAGTGTCTGCTTATGGATACAGACATCTGTTACTAGGTAGAACTAGATATTGAGGGGACAATTGCTCATATTTAGGACCTTGCCACTCAACGCAATTTGGGACCATGCTGGGAGACCATGGAGTAATGAGATCATGAAAGCGACAGTAAAAGAGAGCTCGGAGACACACCCGTGTGTGTGTGTGTACCTGTTGGGAAGGGGGATCAGGGCTGTGGTCTCCAGACAACGCCAGGTCCTGTAGCTCTGGCTCGGTCTTCTCCTCGGGTGGGGCAGCAACACTGGCCTCACTGTCCTGGAGCACACAGTGAATGAACACACACACACATTGCCAGGGTGCCTAACTCTTGTCTTAACACACACACACACACAGTGTGTTTACCTCATACTGCAGCCCTCCTCCCAGAGTGTCCAGGTCCAGATGGAGGTTCTGCAGCAGGCGGGCCGAGCCTCTAGGACTCTGGGAACACAACAACACGCTCAGACGGGACCAGACCCGACAGCCCAGCGGCGGCTGGGACCGACTGACTGAGGACAGGATGTAGAAGAGGTGCAGAAGCCGGCGTCTGCAGCCAGACCAGGCCCCTACCTCGTCCTCTGACATGTTGTCCTCCTCCTCGTCGTCCAGGCCCGGCAGGGACAGGGACACCCGCTCCTCGTGCCGGCCCCCCAGCAGACTGGAGCCCAGGCTGGACAGAGGGCCCTGGGGGTGGGGGGAGAGTGGGTAGGTGTGTTTGTGTGTGTCGGAGGGGGCGGGGGGCAGTGCAGAGAGATCTCGTTCAATCAGAGCAATGACATGCATAATGTTTTTTTATTTCATGTTCATTTCTAAAATATGAAATGCGATCATATCCGTTTGAATAGGAGTTGGTCATGCATGTGAGCTCTACAGTATAGGGCGATGTTTGGGGAGTAGGGGTGCAGTCTTACTCCCAAGGGGGTCTTGAGGGGCTCCAGTCCCCCCGAGCTGCCAAGGGACCCCCGCAGGGAAGGAATGGGGCCGGAGGAGGCATCCAGACCCCGCAGAGGGGCCAGGCTTCCCAGCGGAGCCTGCAGTGGCCCTCGGGAAGAGCTCAAAGGCTAGAGGGCAAAAACACACGGACACAAGCACACACGACATTTAGAACCTTGGGATATTCATTCCAGTATTCTGTGAGGCAACTCGTTCCAGATATATAAAAGATCAAATCGGTATAGATAAAGTTGATCCACTTCTGTTCTGCTTGCGTTTGTTTTCTGAGGACGTACCTGCTGCTGGTCTACCTGAAGTCTGTCTGCCTTGCCCTGCTCTGCTGGGCCTCCCATGTTCTCTCCTATACTCTGACTTTCTGATAACTGGTTTGAGGGGGAAAGGGGGGTTTGGGAAGCCGAAAGGGGAACAGCGGGCCGATTCTGGAGGCGAGGCCCCAGGACCTGGACGAGACCTTTGCCCTCCTTGTCTTCCGCATCCCAGCAGGCTCCCGAGTCATCTCCACTTCTCTCCCAGCGCCTCTTAACCCACCTGGCTCGCCGCTGTGCTCCCCACCGACACTCCTCCACCAGCTCAGCTATAAGGCACCCCACACTTTCCTCCAGTCCTCCAGGTCCTCCTGCCTCTCCTGGGCCTGAACACAGGCACTCTCTACCCTTCCCTCCTACACCTCGTCCACTACCTCCGTCTACCTCCGTTTCCCTACCCTCCGGGGAAGTGAGAGCCAGGCCACAGCCCACGTCCACCCGCTGGTCCCACTCCGAGGCCCTCGTGGCCTGCAGGCTCACACTGCCACCGCACCGGGGGGGTGAAAGCACGGGGGGGCTGGGAAAGGGCTTGGAAAGAAGGGGAGAAAGCTGCGAATGCCTCTCCGGGAGCGCCTCCCAGACGCCCCTGGAGGAGGTGACAGGGTGGCCCAGGATCTCCTGGGCGTCTGCCAGGGCCTTGCTACTGCGGACAGCGCCCTCCAGGGGGCCGAGAGAGGACAGGGGGGCCAAGCCGCGGGAGGGCACGGGGGGCAAGGAGAGAAGGAGCAGGGAGGCTGGCACTGTGGGTTTCTGTGAGGGAAGGTTGGAGTGTTTGGAGTCGGACTGCAGAGAGGACGAGGAGGACCTCTCTGATTGGATGCCTGCCTGTCTTATTTCTGTCTGGCTCTTCCTTCCTGCACTCTGTTCACAGGAGGATAGGTTGGTGAAAAAAACTGGTCTGTATCAAGGGACTTTTAATCTAATCTGGAACAACCTTAATACGTTTCCACGCGGAGCAGCACAATCATACACAGTATTTCAAACATAGACCCCCCAAAATCTGTTTACCCCTTTGGGCTTGAGAATGTCGCCCTCCTTTTTCTTCTTGCCCTTCTTTTCCTTCTTGTCTTTCTTCTTCTTCTCCTTGTCCTTCCTGCCCGTGGCGGCGGCGGTACCGGGCCGCGGCTGGGCGCGCTGGCGCTCCGTGTCCACCAGGTGGCGGTACTGCTCGTCACAGGGGTGGTCCCAGGTGGACTGGCCCGAGGAGAAGTTGAAGTAGTACACGTCCCCCGTCACGTCCTGACTGCCAGGAGGGGGGGAGGAGGGGGGGGGAGGGGATGGGAGGGGAGGGGGGAGAGGAGGGGGTCACTTCAGCACCTCAGAGCCCGGAGAGGGGAGAGAGATCGGTGGGTGAAGGTAAACACGTGGGAACACATGGGAAGTAGCTAGCAGTGTTTTTGCTCTAGTCTGACAGGAGGCACACACTGTTCTTTTCTTTCCGTGACACAGACATGGCTTTTGGGGATCTGGGGTTTACCAGACTTCCCAAGGGACTCATAATGATTTGGAGGTCGATACTGGAAAAATCTGAAATAAGGGAGCTCTCCCTGAGATCCATGGATCATTACGAATACACCAGCCTGTCAGCAAGTCCCCACCCTGGCTTCCAGTACGTCCTTACCAGGGCTTCCACTCTGCAGGCAGTGGGGCCACGATGCCCTCCCTGGCCAGCCATAGGAGTTCCGGCTCACAATCGGGATCAATGCCAATCTCTCTTGCGTACTCGTGGATCTCTGACAAAGAGGAGGCGAAGGCAGAGTGGAAGGAAACAAACAAACAAACAAATGAGACTTCATATTTGAAGTTTGGAAACTGATGTGCACGCACCTCAGAGAGGATGTAGACTTAGCTTCAGTTCTATCCAATACATTATGTTAATACTGTTTGTAATTACTGTTGGTAATAGTGTCCAGGTAACTCCATGTGCACAATTACAAAATAATTTTAAACTAACGTTGCACCCAATAAACTATACACAACAGCAATGAATGATGCAATTGGCTTCCTCTGTATTTGACATCAAACAAATGTATCTGTATATATACTGTATAAATACTATTAAATAGCTAACGTTATGCATCACTGATGCTGATGTAGGATAGAGATCTGTAGAGAAACATGTATATGTGCCTTAATCAGAAGTGTAGTATTCTAATAGCAACTTGCAACTACTGGTATCAATCTACATGATCGAGTCGTACCTTGTTCAGAGGGGATATAGTTCTCATCATAGTCTTCTTCCAAGATCAGCTGGTCTCCTATCTGAAGAGCAGCTGCTGTCATGGTTACTGGGAATGGGGAGGAACTGATTTGTTACAACAATGCAAAATAACGGTAAATCAGTCGGTTAATCTATTGTGGTCCAGGTAACTTGCTAGCCGAATCTAACGGTAGCAAGCCTAGAGACCTTATGTAGCAATTTACCTTCGATTATTACCAAGGGAAGTAGACTACAGTAGTCAGTCTAGGTAGTTACTGTAACTAAGCACAAGATTGCCTACAATAAATGGCAGCCTCTAACGTTAGCAATTTTGTATGAAAATTGAAGCGAAATATTTACAAAACGATCTCCCTTTCAAGCTAAATGTTATTGTTGTTTTCTTGTTAAGTGTGCTGCCGAGGACGCTACTTGCTACTGTTGTAGAGTAACATTGACATCGACATTGTTGGCGTGCCAAATAAATAGTTAGCTGCACTGGCTAGAGCTAGCTAGCTATTAATACTATTTACCAGGGATTAGCAACAGTAGCAAAGCAGCGAGCTCATCTAAATGAAACAAAACTATTTACTTACCTATTATTCTTGATAGTTTTTACTATCCTAAGAGAAGTCACGAACCTGGAATTAGATTATTGAAAACATTTTACATTACAAGGATTAACTACAGCTAGCTAGCTTTTGTTAGCTTGCTAAAAGTATCAACAACAGGATGATGGCGCTTCTAAGGACGCTTGAGCCCGTTTCCGGTTGTGGCCCCCCTAGCAACCATAAAGCACCCGCCTATTTGATTTCTCGTCGGGTATTGGACAAAAACGGGATTTAATCCTGTCAATTGACACGTCACACCGAGTAAAACCAAGTCATTTAATAATAATCCTAAATAGGTTTCCATGTAATCCTGTTATAATTGATATTCCTGCTATACGTATAGTATTTACTGTGTATTTAGAATTAAAGCCACATTAATGGAATGGATATGTTAAACAAATCACATCAAGACAATACCATTAATATCCGTACAGGATGAATCTGTCACATTTTGATAAACTCCTTTGTCAGTTACTTTTTATTATTATGTATTGTATTTCTACAAGATTCCTTAAATGTTGTAATAAGAATAAAAAACTTTTGGATGCTTTGAAAGATTCATTCCGGGCCACAAGATGGCATTGTTTTACTAGTTATTGCAAACTGATACTCAACTGCCGGACAAATGCAACAGACCCAAGACATCCATTTTTCCTCCGATGTCCTTTCCAGTCTCAACACTATCACGCCATGTATATAGTCATTTCACATACTTCTGTCTGTGATGACTGACCATTGTCCAGACCTTTTCCATCCAATGAATTTTATGAGAGGAAAGTCATGGCAAGACCCTTCAAACATATGGCTTGTAATCTGATCCACTCAAGTATGTCATATTCACAGTCAGATGTGACATTTTCAATTGGTGTCTGATACCGCCATCATCCTTAGATTTTTTTTTGCTGCTCTAGTCTACATTTTCATGTGTTTCAGTTTGTCCTCACCGATGTGTCACCCCCCCCCCCCCCCCCCCCCCCCCCACAACAAAAAGTTACATGTTTAGAGATTATAATTCTTCTGCTCCAGAAATATAGGGGGAAGGTGAAATGTTCAGGAGGTTTCTTTTTGTCCTGTCCCTTTGAATCAGTCAGTAGACCCGAGACGACTTGAAAACCTTGGAGTAGAGTTTTTTGGTTGGGCACATGAGGGAGAGGGAGGGAGAGGGGGCAGTGAAGGTCAGTGCCGGAAGCGTGTCTGTTATTACTAAAAACTGAGCAGCCCTCTGCACCCTTATGAAAGACATGAATGCCTTTGATCCAAATTCAATTACCTAGCAGCCACTATGGACTGAAACATCTCAGCATTTTGTGAGTGATGGGCAATAGTATTTATACTGTGTTCATTATGTAGACAATCTTGAGTTTATTCCTTTTCATAATAAAGCGTTCCAATATTAAATCTAATTGGAAAAAATTCCTGCAACTAAATTGAATGGGACAGAAAGCTTTATGGTGGTGCAGAAGGACACGTGTAGATAGCAGATGCCATATGCTGACATTTGAACATGTTGTTTTATTTATCTGTGTGAGTCACACGTGTGCGTGCATGCGTTTGTGTGTGTGTTTGCATGAGATTGGTGTTGCAGCTCCATGGACTTGCCTGCTAATTGAAAGAGTTTAGTTTTGTGGTGCATGCACCTGCTTGTTTCCTTCACCCGAGACCTTATTGAGAGGGTTTGGCCAAGCACAGCCCCAGGTCCTGGAGGGAGCGATGATGAATGGAATGTGGCCTGAACGCCACAGGATCTGAGCTGTCACAACACCAAAGACACAAACACACCAGGCATTTCTGAGAGGACACAGTGAGAGAAAGGGTGGCGGGGGGCTGGGGTGGATGTGAAGAGTAAAGGGGGTGGGGAGGAGGGTGTGGGGGAGGAGATAGGGGAGGGAGTGGAGGAGAGAGAAAGAGGAGGCCGGTGAGGGAGGAGAGGTTTTAATGTTTATTTAAACTTGTGATGATGCTTTGGACTAAGAAGCTGGATTGCACAATACGTTCCTTGAATTAATGAACATAATGAAGGAAATTGTCTTTTGGAGGTTTGCCTCACATTAACAATGTCCATGCAATTCTTTGTGAGCCACACAATGTCCCTCGGAATGTTGAAAACTAAGATAGGAGATAAAATATCATGTATCATGCAGAACCCCATGATAACTGTTCAAATCCATTAGCTTTTTATAAACAATGTAATTTAATACCCAAACGTCCTTTCTGAGCAAGAATGGCATTTAGCCCTTCTGGCCTGATGATAAATTCATGCCTATCATGACTGTCATGTGATGTCATGACTTTGATCGTCCCCTACCAGGAGAGGGGTAGCAGGGGGGGGGGGGGGGCAGTTTAAATAAAGGGTCTAACAGAAGTATTTGGGCAGTGGAGAGTAAAGTGATACCTTCACCAGAATTACATTGAGGTGAGAGAATTAAACCGTGGATGAAACCACCGACGGTGCTGCCAGCGAGGTCCAAGCAGCTAGCAAGAGCCTGTGGCTGTGAGATCCCATGGTGAGATGCTGGTAGGTTCACTATGCAGCTAAAGAGGGAGGACTAAGTCAAAGCCAGTCAGACTTAGACTATATGCTGGCTCAGTCAATGTGGGACAAGGCAAAGGTCAATCCCTGTCTTATCCTGACAATTATGCCAGATTGGGTTACACTGTCGTACACACAGTTCCAATGTGAGCCTAGCAGGCGTTTAATGGTGCTGTGGTAGAGATGAACCGTGTCCAACACAAACAGACATGACCTCTGGTCACAACGAGATCTCGAGCACTATTACACTCTCTTGCCAAGTTATAATATGGAATTAAGAAGTTCTGGCACAAAGTACACAGCGCATTGTAGATACCAATTTTCACCCAGGTTCTGGACTTCAAAAGCTGAGACCTCAGAGTAAAGCAGTATCTATTTGGGTGTAGTCTATTGTTAAAAAGTCAAAGATAACTGACTGGTACTTGCTGAGCTACTTCTGACCTGCCAGAGGCTGTTGATACGAGAAGGACAGCTGCACTGAGAGGCACAACATCAAAACACAAGCCACAGATGTATGCAATTAGAAACATGGTAGACATTTGGGGAGCAAAGGTCCATAAACTTGTAACTTATTACGGTAGATCTAACATGGCCAGAGGGAAGGCTGAAGTCCCAGCAAATGCACTCATAAAGGGCTTTTGAGTCGAAAATTCTAATATTCAGTTGTTTAGACTGAGTATTTATCTGGGAAATTGTGATGTCTCACAGGGTTAACTGGAACTATCTGTGTACCTTTAATTTCATTGTTTTCCATTCTCTCGTTCCAGCAAATGGGTCTCTCTGTCTCTGCAATGGTTTGTGTGTGGGTTTATTGCATACATACAAACACATACTTTTGGGGTAGATTTAGGGAGGCAGGGGGGAGGGTGATTTGACTCAATGTGGTTCCAATCATTAGGAAATACCGGGCTTCCTGTTTGTGTAAATATTTTCTTATTTAACTTTTAAGGAGAAGGCTAGAATAATCATCCCTGACCCCATGGCCCACAGGTTCCACCACCTATCACAGGGCTGGGTTCTCGTCTGCCATGGATGTCTGCCATGGATGTTGTTGGAACCAGTGGTCTAAACATGCCAGAAGCCATTAAGGATAGATAGTCCAAAGTTAGTTATTGATTTCATTTATATAGGCTAAAGCTTGCAACCATTGCACAATGACAGAGTTCACACCTGACACTTTGTGGTTACGATTCATTCATACTATCTTGTCATTGATTGCATCATCTGTGGGCTGTTTGTTTTGTTAAGATGTCAGGTTCCAGGACGTGTTTACGTCCCATGCACCTGCATTTCTCTGCTAAGACATGATCCTCCACTCGTTCATTTCTTTCAACAGGGGGGAAACCCAATCTCATGGCTGTCTCTCCCAATCCCTCATTTCACTTCCCTGTCTTTTCCTCGTTCAGCCAGCCTCCTTGCTCTCTCTCTGAGAGGCACCGATGTGTGAGGCAGCTCTCTGAGGAAAGGCTAAACAAACAGGCTGGCCCCTGCACAAAGACTCCGCCACTCACAGACATGTGGCAGCAAAATCCACTCAATCCCTCCTCCCCCCACATACCCCTTCCACCCCCCCCCCCCCCCCCCCCCACACACACACCCAGCCACAACTTTGGCCCCTCATACTCCCACCGCTGCCACACAACCCCGCCCCCCCCCCTCCCCGCCGCACCCCCCAAGCGGAGCCAAGAGAGGCCGAGGAGATGGAGGAGGAGGGGGAGACCATTCGGATTCCCATTCACCCAGTGTCACCGCCTCACAAAGGGGGACCGCGTGGACACTGCCACTAAATCAGAGTTAATGGACTCCTTTCTCAGCCCCTGCGAACATGACAGGGGGCGTGCGTGTGAGGGCGGGGGTGGGTGGGCGGATAAAGGGGAAGAGGCTGGTGAGGGTGCCTTCTTGCCCCCTTTGAAGGGGCACATGAGCCCTGTTGTGATATAGTGAGGGCTCATGTGCAAGGGAGTCTACTGGGTCTCTATCAGCAGCTATTTGTTGTGAGAAGCTCCATAATTCAGAGGATAAAGTGCAGTTGGGCTGGTCGGTGATTTAGGCTAGCTGGATGTTCTTCATATGGTCTGTTTGACTTTCCTGTCACTAATCCTCACAGGCTTTCAGCACTGCTTATTTGTGGGTAAAAAGCAAAACAACAGGACATCAATCATGAGCTACTTTAACAGTTAGACACAGGCTACACAAACCATGTTGCTCCATGGGCCATCCATCAAACTCCAAATGCAAAGGTACAAACGGGACATGCCATCCTGAGCCTTGTGGGGAAGATTGTTCATTTGCATGTGAACACTGACACCACATGAGAAGCCAGACTTGGCGACAGCACATTTTCAGAGGCATTTGTTTTTGCTTCCCATTAGGGCAGAAACCAACACTCCCAGCCTCCCAGCCTCCCAGCCTCCCAAGCCCCAGCCTCCCAGTCTCACAGTCTCACAGCCTCCCAACCCCCAGTCTGCCAGCCTTCCAGCCTCCCAGCCTTCCAGCCTCCCAGCCTTCCAGCCTCCCAGCCTCCTAGCCTCTCAGTCTCACAGCCTCCCAATCCCCAGCCTTCCAGCCTTCCAGCCTCCCAGCCTCCCAGCCTTCCAGCCTCTCAGTCTCACAGCCTCCCAACCCCCAGCCTCCCAGCCTTCCAGTCTCCCAGCCTTCCAGCCTCCCAGCCTTCCAGCTTCCCAGCCTTCCAGCCTCCCAGCCTTCCAGCCTCCCAGCCTCCCAGCCTCCCAGCCTTCCAGCCTCCCAGCCTCCCAGCCCTCCCAGCCTTCCAGTCACCCAGCCCTTCCGCCCCGTCCCCCTCCGCTGAAAGACAGAAGTTCAGAGGCTGGGGTGGAGATGAGTGAAGATGGCATTGGTGTCACTGGCAGGCATTCACGTCAGCACCACCCCCTGCCTGCCTCCAGCGCAGGGGGAGAGGCGGAGAGACAGGGCAGCGAGACACGGAGCCCCAGGTAGCCACCTCATTAGCAGATAAAAGCAACCTTTCCCGCTGACCCCCGACCCTGTGGGTTGCCATGGAGTCTGCCAGTCCAGGCAGAGATGGAGCATGCTGGGGTTGCTCCAGCGGGACAGAACGAATATTATGGGCTGCTGTGAGAATGATTAAGCCCCCCGACCCCCACCCCCCTAATTCCACCCCCCACCCCCCCACTTCCACCCTTTCCCTAAACTTCTCGTGGGCTCATGCACAGATTGGTGTTCATCCAATTCATGCCTTCTTGAACTCGGGTCTTGAAGTTGCGTCGCAGACTAATGCTGGTTGTTCTGTCCTCCTTCCTGCTGTGCTGCTGTTCAATAATCTTAATGCCAATCAAAAAACTTAAGCTCATTATAATCAGGGTTCACCTTTGATGTGCTCTGAGGAAAAAGTGCAATAGTTTACATAAGGACAAAATGAAAGGGCTACCCAGACCTGGCCTTCTTAGCTGCTTCTGATGCACCTAAAAACAATTGGTTGTTTTGCACAGGGTTTTTGAACGATGCAATTTAAGCTTTCAAGCTGTTTTTGTTTTGGAGTGTTTGAGCAGGTACTCAAGTGCTCTTTTATGAGCTCTTCCTGAACCAGAACATAGACAGAGGCTAGTTCCTGTCTTTCTATACCCCTGATTCCTCTGGGAGACACCATGTGTGAGATTGCACGTGTGTTCGTCTGTACGTGCATGCTTGTGTCTGTGTGTATTTACATCTCTGTGTATATGTGTTGGAAAGGGGGTATTGGGGGATGGGGTGG
Organism: Osmerus mordax; assembly: GCF_038355195.1. Classification (NCBI taxonomy): domain Eukaryota; kingdom Metazoa; phylum Chordata; class Actinopteri; order Osmeriformes; family Osmeridae; genus Osmerus; species Osmerus mordax. The sequence continues at coordinate 11,887,141 of NC_090060.1, forward strand.
GGGGGAGCGGTAGGTGGGGGGAGGAGGGTGGGGGAGGGGTATATCTTGGTCATGCTGACTGAGTTTTATAAGCTGTGGCTAACCCCACTCCCCACAGCTGACTGGATATTAAATAAACAGAGCCAAGTGGCTGAATTCAGCGGGGTAAGTGCTGGGGCTGGAGAAGCAGCACTGCAGCCGAGCAGAGCGGCGAGCTGAGGCGGAGGCAGAGGCGGGGAGCTGAACAGAGCCCGCCCCCCCCCGCCCCCCCCACACCAGCCTGTCTTGATCCTTGGCAGCTGCTGTGGAGAGAGGCAGTCTATCGGACAAGGGGGGGAGGCAGGGGGGGGGCACATGGAGCCACCCCACTTTTACTCATGGAGGGAAGGAGGAGGAGGGAAGAAGGATGGGAGAGTCGGAAAGCGAGAGATATACAGAGGGGAAAATGGGGGAGGAGGGGGGTTGTGTTTATTGCTGTGGTATGAAAATCGGTACTAGCATTGGCCAGAGAGGAGAACAGAACAGATTGTTGAAAGTAGCTGCAGAGCTAATTGTTCTTGTGGTTTCGTCTCAGACTGAGAGGGAGCAGGCGGATCTCGTCTGCTCTGTCAGTCAGTCTGTCAGTCTGTCAGTCTGTCAGTCAGTCTGTCTGTCTGTCTGTCTGTCTGTCAGTCTGTCAGTCTGTCAGTCTGTCAGTCTGTCAGTCTGTCTGTCTGTCTGTCTGTCTGTCTGTCTGTCTGTCTGTCTGTCAGTCTGTCAGTCTGTCAGTCTGTCTGTCTGTCTGTCTGTCAGTCAGTCAGTCAGTCAGTGAGTCAGTCGGCCTCTGACTCTCTGTCTGGGTGTGAAAGTAAGGCAGTGTGTCAGTGTCAGGCTATGTCAGCCCAACAGAGTTCCCCGCTTGGTGTACAGGAACTGTACTTTACTGTACTCATACTGTATCAACTCCCTGCTATGCTTCACTTCCTGACTGGGGGGGTTGGGGGTGAAGATGACGGTTGGGGTTGGTGGGGGGTTGGGAGGGTGAAGTCAAGCATTGAGAAAGTGTTGAACCCAGCCTGTCTGAATCTCCCCCACTGCACCCCTCCTTCCTCTCCGACATCTTTTCCTCACACCCTTGAGCGTTTCCGTCGTAAACTTTTCCTCCATTTGACAGTTGAAAGTGGATATGCTCCTGTCCAAAGATTACACTTTGGCAGTACCCCCGCCTCCCTGGGGTGACCATCCCAGCCGTCATCCAGGAGTTCACCCAGACACGCCAGACTGTGAAGAATCAAGAAACGATTTGATTTCAAACCCTTATTTGATTTATAAGGCACTCCCATCAGAACACTATCAGGTCACACCAAGCATCTGTGTCCAAAGAGCCTGTGGAGTTTTGGGAAAGGGCAAAGGGCAAGGGAGTACAGAGAGAGAAAGAGAGTAAAGGAGAGACAGAAAGAGACAGAGAGACAGAGAGAGAGAGAGAGAGAGAGAGAGAGAGAGAGAGAGAGAGAGAGAGAGAGAGAGAGAGAGAGAGAGAGAGAGAGAGAGAGAGAGAGAGAAAGGGAGTGTGTGTGTCCACAGGGCTCCTGCCTCACTCCCACTCCCTGCCTCCGCTCCACAAACACAGCTGTCAGTCTGCTGTCTCCTGTCAGGGGCTGCTCCTAGTCTTTCTTCTCAGGTCTCATTCACATTTGTAGCAAGGATCAGCTGGAGAGCGACGCAGGACAGGCCAGACCAGAACCAAGATGAACCAGGCCAATCAGACCAGGCCAAAGCAGACCAGGCCAAAGAAGACCAGTCAGAGCATACCAGGTCAGACTAGATCATCTGAGCAGATCAGACAAGGTCCGAAATTACAACATTTTCAAACAGGCCCGACGAAATTAGACTAGACCAGTTTAGACCAGGTCAGCCCAGACCAGGCCAAATGAAGCCAGGCTACAGCAGATAAGGCTAAATGAGACCAGCCTCCCAGGTGCTGACTTGACTTTTGCGTCAAGTCAGCACCTCATTCTATCCTCCTTTGTTATTGGTAGACGTGGGAGATCTTTTCTTAGCCGATCATACTGATTACCCAACAGAGCACAAATGTGTTTGAGATAGCGGCCCCACTCAACTGATCTATCTTCCCTGGAATGCTGTGTGAAACACTGACCCTCTCTAATGACACGACTCCAAAAAGCACGCTCTGGTAAGAGTTCAGCACGGATAGGCTAATTGAAGCCAGCGACTGAGAATACACTCGGTTTTCCTTTTTGATGAATTGTTGTCCTCGACGTAGGCCTCCCCAAGCGTCCTCGCTGGCTGTGCAGCAGACCTCCCACAGACCGCTGCCTGGACCCACACACTGGCTGGGGCAGGTAGGGGGACGTCGTCGGATCCTCCCCCCCTCTCACCGCGACCTCAGGAGAAGGAAGGCATGAGCACAGCTCATCGGTTTTTAAAAGGGGCGAGGGCGACAAGAGAGAGAGAAAGCGACAGCGAGCGAGAGAGAACGAGTCTTACAGAGGAATGAAAGAAACCGTGAGGGTTCGGAGGATAATAGCGAGTGAAAACTCGGTGGGCTCTCCCTTCTCTCGTTCGCTCTGTTTCTTTCTCTCTTCCTGTTCCCAAGTCCCAGTTTCCCCCCTCCTACTCTCTGTGTGGTCCGGAGCTGAGAGTCATTCCCAAACAATCGGCATTAATCCAGAGAGCGAGGGGCCTGGAGCACAGGGCTGCCAGACTGCCAGAGCCCCCTCACCCCTAGCCGTCTCAGACGCACGCTATACACTCCCTCTGCACAGCCACACCATGAGGCCGCAGCCTGTAGTGAGACACACTGCTGCACAGAAAAAAAACCTAGCACAGCTTAACGTGGTTCTGTACACATTAGCTTAGCATAACACAGCATAGCTTGCTAAGGTTCTATACATGGTAGCTTAGCATGATACGGCATAGCTTTATACTAGGCTACTATAGGCCAACAAGTTTAACGCAGCATGACACAGCATAGCTTTGCATATAAAATCGTGTGTGTTACTGAATATCCTTACAGTAGCAAAACAGCATGTTAGAGCATTCCATAGCATCAACAAGCAGACTAAAGTGTCAAATAGGGTACAGTAGAAAGTCCTACAGAAAAGCATACTATAGTGTAAGACACAGCCTAACTGTGGACAGTGTGACGTTGTTCAGGACCCCTTCAACACTCCAGGGGTTGGAAGGAGAGCTGTGTTTTACCTCCAGTGAAGGCTTCACATTGACCAGGAGCCTGCCCCCCCTCTCAGGCCCAACCATTGGGGATTAGCCAGCATCGTGCTCTGCTGTAGCCTGGAATGTATGTCCTGGCACAGCTCACAGTAAATTGCAGTAATCAGCCATTACTCTAATTCAGTCGTTTACCTGGCTTTACACATTCATCACTTTTGTATGATTCCAGGCCACAAATGATGAATTGGAGTGTTTGTGGGGCCCCCCAGTTACCACCCCCCAACACAGAAAACATGTTCAGCCTGTCCACCCTCCTCCCTCCCCTCCCCGCACCCCTTTCCTTCCAGCCCCTCTTTACCTAATCACCAACCCTGGCCAGCCATTAGTCAGTCTTCAGACACCCTGAGCCCATGTCCGGGCCGGTCCCCCGGCCCCGGGGCCCTCCACAGGCCAGAGGGTGGGCTTGCTGCTGGAAGGACGGGTGGATGGAGATGTGGCGTGGAACCGGGTCACTTGCTCCCTTACGGCCATTACTGTAATTACGCTTGGCGTCGTTAATTGTTTTTTCGTCCTGCTTAATGAGGTGGGGGGGGGACGTGGTGGTGGTGGGGGGGGTGGTTGCAGTGTAATTATAGGTGGGGGGGGGGGGGAGTCAGGGGAAGCAGGCAGGATGGAGGGCGGGACGGGAGGGTGGGTGGGTGCGGGGGTGGGGGGCAGTGCAGCGGGGGGGGGGGGCAGGATGGGAAGAGGGGGAGAGAGGGAGGAGGGCGACGGAGTGTGCGATTGAATTGTCAGTCTGGGTATGATTAGGAGGCGCAGATGCAGTCATGTGAGTAATGCATTTCATGCCTGTTGATTCTGCGATTTCTCCTGGAATGCGGAGGCTGGGCGCACTCTCTCCTCAGCCCTCGCTCCTCCTGCCCTGCCCTGCCCTGCCCCGACGGAGACGCGCGGAGGGCGGGGGAGTGATGAGCGCGGGAGGAGGGGAGAGGAGGAGGAGGGGGGGGAAGACAGAGGTTCATCACGTGGGTAGGAGCGTGCGCTTACTGTAAATACGTTCTTGTTTCTCGCCCCTGGTTTGCAGTGCAACCGGTGTTCTGTTTCACAAAGTCACGAAGCAATGCTTAGCTGTGATGGGAAATACCTGTAGAAAACGATTTCATGTACTGTTTAACGCGTTTATACGTTTGACCCTGGAGAAGCAGCAGGTTTACTTTGGCCTTAAGCATGAATAGAGACACAACGTGAACGTCTCCAAGATTTCCTGTCTCCCCAAAGAAAGACGTGTACTAACGGACGCACAGCGCTTCACAGCGTGAGCTCAATCACTTATTTGACAATGAATCAAGGGACATCGGTTCAATATGTCAGACTGTTTTCACACGGATGTGTGGCTACTGAGAAAGGCCTGAGCTGGAGGAGGCGAGGAGCCGCGTCTCTCCTTGTGTCTCTCGTCGTGGGTGCTGTGTGCGCTCCTCTGTCTGCACATGCTGCACATTTCTGTTTGGAGTGTCAGCTAAATATGTGACACTTCTGAGAGAAGGGGTGTCTGGGGGCTGTGTGCGCTCTGGGATGTTCCGCCGGGCCGTGTTTACCCTGATCGGCTAGAATAGCAGTTGTGGATGCCAGCCTGTAGCCAACTGCCGCCATACCACCCTGAAACCCCTTCTACCCTTCCCTCGTGACCCCCGTTGAGGGTGGGGGTCGTCCTCCACCATCCTGTGTATTCTGTGTGCGACTCTGCACTGCCTGAGCTCGATCCAGCCTTTACTTATCTTCGAGAGGCTACGGAGAGGGAGGCTGGGGAAAAAAAGTGGGAGACAGAAAAAGACTGCTTAGAGGCTTGTGGGAGGCTGGAGAGAGGCTGGAGAGAGGCTGGAGAGAGGCTATGCTTGGCGCTTTGCTTCCTGAGCAGTGAGGTAGTGCCCATGCTGTAATAGCATGACACAGCGAGACAGTGTGTTGAGTCTGTCTGTTGGGGACATCACATCATGGAAAACACAGCACGGCCACAGACAACAGGGATACTGTGTGTGTGTACGTGTGTGTGTGTGTGGAGGTGGCCGTTGCGTAATCTTTCGACAGGCTCCTTGGAAATTCTTGGGAGTCGACAAACGCATGTGTCCCAGAAACCTTGCCTTCCCACACAACCACTACATTCTGTCTGCACTGCACAGTAGGGCACGGGACGGGATGCAGGTGCAGGGGCTCGAGGACTGTGTGCAAGTGTGTGAGTGAGTTGTGCACGTGTGTGTGTGTGTCGTTGCTACAATGTGGGTGTCTATTTGAAATGTCCACAGCAACCTGTTCCAACCTCTCCCACTGGGTCACCTAACGAAGAGGTCTAATTGGGTAGGTCTTAGGGGGCGGACTGGACCAGTTAGGACCCATGAGGAGCCCCCAGGGTTGCCACTGCGCCCCTTTGTCTACCCTATCCCCTAGGGTGAGGATTATCGAGTTTGTCTGTGCGTGTGTGTCTGTGTTTCTGCATGGGCAAAGTTCCACCTTGTTGGGTCATGTTAGCAGCCACGAAGGGTTGTGGGCCTCCAGTCTTCAGGGTGTGAGAAGGCCTGAACATCAATGAAACTTTGATTTACTCTCACTACATGCAAGGTGCCAAATCCCTTTAAAAACCATTTGAGAGCTTATCACAATAGATGAAGAACAGTGGATTGCCAACTCTGTTTTCAAGCTTTTTGGAAAGCTCGCATCTTGATTGATTATAGCTCATAATTCAAGTTGAGTTTTTTTTTACTCCCAAAAAAAGGGATGATAAATTTTACAGGAAGGAAAAATGTATAAATGAACTGCTTGCAGATGCCAGGACATCAGATGGGAGGAAAGGGAGGGAGGGTTGGGACATTTTCCATCTCCAACAAAGGCAGTGAGAGAGAGGAGGACCTGGAGAGAGGTTGAATACAGGTTCCCCTTCCCTCTCCCTCCATCCCGCCCTCTTCCATCCCCCCTCCCTCCACTGGGTCATTGTCCTCCCCATCCCCTCCCTTCTCGTCTTCCGGTCGGGGCCGGAGTGGTTCCCGTTGGCCACAAACAGGATTAGAGGCACCCGCAGCTCCGGTCATTCTGTGTGGATTTGGGAGCGTTACAGCGGCTTGGCCTTGCTGTGCTGCTTTAATTACCTGGCCACCAGGGGGCCTCAGATTGACCCCGCGGGGGAGAGCTGGGGTATGGAGGAACCGCTTTTGTCTCTGCACGGGAATAATCCCTCGGCACCTCTCATCGGGTTAAACTGTACTTAGCACTGACAACCATCTTTAACCCCTACCCTGGTAGGCCTCGATGTTACCTTCACCCTCCAGATGTGGCCAGCATCCCAACACAGACGAATGTTCTCTGAAAGTCACAGAAACACCAGCGTGGTGTTTGGAAGCGAATGGAATGGAAGGTAAAATGGTCCAGGTCGGCTTTATTTGGGTTAGGGTTAGGTGTGTGTATTTGTTCTGTGTGTGTGTGTGTGTATGCCTATGTGAGACAGTGCTGTGTGTGTGTGCGTGTGTTTGAGTTTGAGCGTGTGTTGGTGTGAGGGGCGTTGGGGGATCTGGTGGATGCAACTATCTCTTTGTAAGTGCGACGCTGCTAATAGCTGTTTGCTTAGCCGTTGTCTAAATGACAGGAGCGAGGCTAAGCGTGGCTCGGGCGTCCAGACAAGCCATGTTTTCATTGACTCGGGTCGGATTAGGCCCCTGTTGAAGCCCTGGTGTGGCCAGACTTCTCTGAGCACCTGAGCAACCACATGACAGGCAGGGGGGGAACAGGAGAGGTCAGGACGAAAACATGCCATTCAATGCTGCCGGTGTGGTTGCTTGTGCTCTGCTCAGTGCAGCAATTCACATATTTTCAAGGCCTTGTCTACTGCAGATGGGAGAGATGTCATCATATTATATAGTGTATTGTTTTCGATTTCATGGATCGATGGCCAAATGGTTGCCTATGGATTGAGAAAATTCTCGATAGACAACACGGTCCTGGCATGTTGGTATTCTGAGTCTGTGTGTGCTTACATGTGTGTGCATGTGTGTGTTGGTGTGTTTGTGTGTGTGTGTGGGGGGGGGGGGGTAAGGTTGGAGTAAGAGCGAGAGCAAGAGCAAGGGCAGGGATCTGCTGGGAAGATGACGAAGGCACAGCGCGGGTACAGACAAAGGTAGGCCTGTGTGCCACTGCCTCCCTTGACCTGTGGAAAATTCCCTGTCAGAGCTGTGCCAGGGCAGGGGGGGGGGGGGGGGAGGGGCTCTTTGAGGGTGGAGAGGTTTTGTTGAGTGGAAGCCAACTGTGACCGGGAGGGCCAGTAGAACTCTAAAAGCGCTGGCCCTAAAAAAGACTAGCAGCATTGAGACAGGGTGTCAAATGTAAACGCATTCATTTTGCAGATGCTTTCAAAATCTATGTGGATTCATTACACGAGTTTGGAGATTGGGAGGTGGGGTACGAACCAGCAGTTTCTTAATGGTTCCATTGGTGGATCGTAAATGTGATATCAATGTAAATGTGAGATTAGTCTATGAGTATATCTGCGGTGTTTTCAGGAAACTATACCATTGGTGACCCCTCTTTCTGGTGTTTTCAGGAAACTATACCATTGGTGACCCCTCTTTCTTCCTGTGGTCTGATGTCATCATCAGCTCTGCTACCTCATCTCTCGTGGCCAAACCTCCTCCCTCTGTTGGATGTGGCCTCAATACTCTGCACAGCCTCCTTCGACACACAAACCTCTCTCTGGGTTTGAGTGGGTCCGGTAATGTCTGTCAGATCTGCTGCACTTCCCCTTTGGACCTTTGCAGATTCCAGAAATGGCATGTATCCTCAGGCTGTTCACCTGTGGCTGGCCCAGACCCCCCCCTCCCCCTCCACCCCTCCACCCCACCACCCCCGGCCCCTCCCCTATCCAGGTGTGCTGAGCTAAACCAGGCCTCTCCCTCCCAGGCTGCCAGGGCACACCTACACACATCTATGCATGCATGCATGCATGCACACACGTACACACACACAAACGCACACACCAGCTCTCTCTCATGCCGATAACCGATAGATTCGTCCCAGAGCCCCATGTCTACTGGGAGTGGTACAGTACTAGGTTTGACAGCAGTACGAGTTATTGTCTGGGCATGACTTATGCATTGTTCAGAACACACTGTTCTCTCTCCAGGAGAGTATGAAAACTCTATTGGCTTCCTCTGACAGGACCTGGTCCTGCTCATGAGTTCCTCCGACCTGCACGCCTACATGTGCATTCCAGAAGATCATGTCTACGCCGGACAGCGAAGAGGGGGCAGTTGTCTGTGCTGTGAGGGGGGGGGGGGGCAAAGAGGAAATTGCCCCAGTCTGCCAAGCCCCAGTGGATCCCCGAGAGGGGATCTGTCGGGGTTACCAGCCCCCTTCAATCAGGACCCCTGGAGCAGGCAGGACCCCTGGAGCTGGCAGGACCCCTGGAGCAGGCAGGACCCCTGCATCTGGTCCTGCTTAGGACTGCCCCTGCTTCCAGCCTCGCCGTCTGATTCACTTTACAATCATGCGTTTTTCCCTCCGACTTTTGTCCTCCCCCTTAAGCGAAACTACAAAAAGGTTTGCAGTTGCACGCGCGTGCGCAAGGTACGTTTGAGCGTGCGTGCGTGCGTGCGCGCGTGCGTGCGCGCGCACCGTGTTGTGTGTGGGGAAATGATGGCGCTTGGAAACGGCTGGGCTCGCGTCTCTGTCGTGTAACCGAAGCACGCGCAAAAACAGCTGGGGCTCGGGGAAACACATACGCCGACTTAAGACAAACACAAAAATAAACAGTCTTTCATGTGCGTATTCACAGCCATCATCCTCCCCCCCCCCCCCCCCCCTCCCGTTCTACTCACACAAACACACACACACATACACACAACTGCACACACCCCAAAATGGGGAAAGGTCAACTCTGACTTGGTCCCCCCCCCGCCCCCCCCCCCCCCCCCCCCCCCCCACCTCCACGCCCCCCACACCCTCTCAGACATTCCTCAAGCACCTGCACTCACTTAATATTTTGGCAGGAGTGGAAGAAAGCGTCTCTCCGCTCAGAGCCTGTCCTGTTTGTTCACTGAAGGAAACAAGTTTGGTTTTAATTAGAGCCCCTGCCAAGAGCTGAGGTAATTGCCGCTCGGCGTGTCTCACTCTCTTTCTTTCTACTTTCTTTTTTCTTCTTTTGCAGCTTCATGGTTTCAAAGAACCAGGGAGGGAGGAGTGCACATGAATGACCAAAAAAAATAGAAAACGCCTGCATTGTATTGGTTAGTTTGAGACCATGCTGTAGGTGTGCTGGTACAATCAGAACCAGACACTGTCGTGAAAACTGGCGTCGTGGCAACGCTGATAGACCTGTTGAGGAAGTGATGTACAGTATGTTGGGTACGTCTGAATGTCAGAGAGCTCACCGTGCTCACTGGGGTTTAAGGGTCTCCACCCGCACCTCATCCATCTCACCGTGTCTCTCTGTCCTAGCCTCTTATTTTTCTTTCTCTTTCTTTCCCTTCTCTCATTCTCACTCTATCGCTCTCTGTTTCACTTTCTCTCTCTCTCTCTCTCTCTCTCTCTCTCTCTCTCTCTCTCTCTCTCTCTCTCTCTCTCTCTCTCCTCTGCAGCTCACGTTGGCCTGGTGCACAGCTTTGTCCCCTGGGAAACAGGGTTCCGCTCTCCTCTCCATCTTTCCTCCTCCCCCTCTTTCTGTCTTCCATCTCTCTCTCTCTCCCTCCCTCCTTCCTCCCTCCCCACCCCACCTGTAACCCAGCTGTGGCCTTGTGCAGCTCATGAAAATTCCCACCAAATTATTCTGACAAAACACCAACATCTGCTGCTGAGAGACACCCCCCCCACTCACACAAACACACACACACACCCACACGCAAGTTCACACTTACACACACAAACACACACATACGCACAGATCCAGTCTAAGCACCTTCATCCCTCATCGCATTGGTTCTGTTCTGTGTCTGTCCTTTCCTCCAGTCACTTCAATCTCACCTTGCGCAAACAGTCACAACCCCGGGAGATGGAGAGAGTGTGCACGGGATACCGGGAGACAGCTTGAATTTGTCTGTCTTTCAGTCTGAGCATGTGGCCACTTCAGGCATGCATTTACTCCTGGGTTTTGCGTTGTTCGGCCCAGTTTCAAACGAGCGGAGCACATGTCGGGGACTTTTATTTTGACGTGCACTGCAGGGACCGCAGTTGCCTGTTTGGTTGTTCTGCATCGAGCGCCCTGCGGAGCCTTCAAGGCTCTGGACCGGCGATGAGGCGCCATTAAGCAGATTTATTGCTCCGAGTTTATTCATAGCCTGTGGATAAAAAAAAGACAATTGAATTATGCATTTGGAAGCGAGCAGCGAACAGCCATGAGGGACCGATAGTCTGTGCAAATTCAAACAGGACGAGTATCTCTCTCTCCGTCTTCCTGTGCTTCTTGCGACCCCTTCGTGCTGATCAGAACAGGGACTGAGACGTGGGCGGCTGTCAAGGGTGGCCAAGGGCCCCAGGAGCCTTTCAGCTCCTTGGGTGCAGATCAGGGGTGGACAGGCCAGGGCCGGGCCCCTAGGAGGTAATAGCAGTCAGGTGTGTGTTCCAGGAGGAGGGAGGGAGGGAGGTGCAGGAGGAGAGGCCTCTCACCCTCCCCTGGGTTAAGGCCTTCACTGCAGACTCTGCATATTTGATGTTGACGGGCCCTCACATGTCAAGTCCTGTCATGTCTGTTCAGTGTCCTGCGAACGCACCCTTTTGTTTTCGTGTGATGAGGTCATATCCTTCACCCCCGGCCTCCCATTTCACAGTCACACACCAAGTCCACACCCATATTAGTAGTGTTTTTGTGGACAACCAGTCAAGTGATGGCATGTTGTTTACTTTTGAACTCAGTGGCAGTGGCTCTCTTACAGACAGAGGTAGTGGCTGGAGGCTAGCAGGACTAGGGTGATTCATTGCCCAACGAATTACACATGTGTGGAAAAATGGACTGTGCTGTCATATCTCACTTTTTTCAATGGCGGTGAAATCAACCATGAGAGACAGTCTCTTTAATATTTTGTTATCCGGACTCCATGGCCACATTCTCTGGATTTCCTATAAAAATGATGTCCCCCCCTTTCCTTTGCAGAAGAAATGTCTAATCCAGATGTATTCCCTGTCCCTCATTTTGAAGGACCAACATGTTTTAGCCATTTGTCCAAGCTCATGTACCCTCACTGCTACTAAATAGGAAATGGATGCCGAACGTTCAAAACAAAACAACAAAGTGAAAAACCATGTTTACCACAGGATCTGTGTTAGTTGCACATCAGTTAGTGGAATCCGTAGCCTCTGCTAGCTTGATGCGTGGTGGGTTTTCAAGCGACGTGTGAGCGCGTGTTTAGGATCAGGCACATCGCCCCCTGTCCACTGAAGGACACACTGCACCTCAGGCCTGGACGAGCGGGAGAGGTGGACTGGACCCTGGGTCCGGGGTGATAAATGTGGAGTTTGTTCCAGCTGTGACTGAGCCCTGGGGTCTCCTGGCTGGTCAGCACAGGCCTGTCTTTGTCCACGCCGAGCTGCGTGTGGCTCCCTATCTTAAGAGAGTCATAATCACTTCGACGAACGGCTTCTACAAACACACTCCCACAGCTGTCAGAGAGAGGTGCACCCTGGGAGAGCATGACGAAGGGAGGGGCAGGCCGCACACTGCAGCATGCCTCCTCACAGGACAGTATGTGTTTATGTCTGTGTCTACATGCTATGCTATGTGTGTATTCATCGTTGTGGGTGTGATGACCAAGTCCAGTGCTGTAATGTAATGACCGGAGGATACGCCTCGTGTTTCCCCCAAACAAACAAACTGCTATGGCAACGGATCAACAGCCTCAACTGTTTTATTTGAGTTGAATAAACTTGACTGAAGGTTCCTTCGTTTCTGACATCTACATCTTAATGTTAGTGAACATAATACAAACAGAATTAAGCTATCCGTTTATTTCGCCAATGTTATTTTTGTGTTGTTTTTTTACAATGGCTCTAGTTAACCGTGACTGAATGGGGCCTTGAGAATACAGAGTGGCCTGAAGACTGCGACATCATTCATTCAAGACCAGGGAAAATCTCCTGTCATGCATGAGGCTGAAATCATCTCAACCCCCCCCCCACCCCATCCCTTCCCCAAGTTCTTGAAGAGACATTTTCAAGTCTCCCGATGCCTTTAGGGTGACCTTAAAAATAGCCCGCTGGTTAAGCGGCGGGGCTCTGCGGGCCGTAACAGAGCGCTCTGTTCATGACCCGTGCTGAAGTGCCTCCTGTCCCCGGGGCTGATTCATGGCCCAGGGGTCAGTCACTCACTGTGTATATCAGGTTCACAGTTTGTTGCCTTTAGCAGCTGTTATTGCAGTTAAGAGGGTGAAGCGCCCGACCACTGTAGCTACCACAGAGCTCCAAGCATGACCAACAAGACAGGAGCCTGCTCTGAGGAGCCGCAAAGCGCCAGGCCCCGAGGAAGAGAGGCGTTCGTTGTGATGCCGGCGTACCACCAGAGCTCGTCTGAGGGAAGGGAGGGATAGGAGAGGCTGGTGCCCAGGCTGTGTGCATCTTTTGGGCTGGCAGCCGTGGCAGAACAGGCTAGGTGGTCCGGCCTTGTTTACCCGTGTAGCCGCACAGCACACAGGCTTGTTTAAACAGAGCGGGTGCCTTTACAAACCGACCCTCAGTCTGTGGACGTCAGCAGCCCGTCGCGTGTTGATGTGGCCTTTCCCCCCGGAGCAGCTAGCACTGTTTACTCCCCCCCCCCCCCCCCCTCTCTCTCTCTCTCTCTCTCTCTCTCTCCCTCTCTCTCCCTCTCCTCCTCTCTCTCTCTCTTCCTCTCTCTCTCCCCCTCTCTCTCTCCCTTCCTGTCCAGATCAGGGTGTGTTGGTGTTTATGATTGCCCCAGAATGTGTGTGTGTGTTCCTGCGTGTGCTTGTGTACAGACCTGAGTTCCTCCAGGGCCCAGACCACAGCTCTCTCTGTCAGAGCTGGGCCACAGGTGTGTGGGCCAGTGTGGTCTTGATTCCAAAGCATTCAAATCACCAGCTTCCTCTGCAGCAAGGGGACGATGCCAACATCTACAGCAGGAATGCTTCATATATACTAAAACCCAGATGTAAATGTACAATCTCTATCTCAACGCAGCTTCAGACCGAAAATCGAAAGCAGAATTGGACTATAACTTTTTAAACAATGTTATCTCTCCAGAGAAGGCCCAGAGTCATTTCCAGAGGAATGTTTGTCTGCGGTGCCTCTCCTTATGGCCCTATCTCTTGGTGGTGCCTAGCATCCATATCAGTCCAGACCAGTTGGCTGGGTCATTAGGATCTGCTTCAACAGTCACATGGTTCTTCACTTTATCATTAATCATGGCTCTGTGTGTAATGATGGCAGAGGGGAGTGTTTAACATGGGGCGGGTATGTGAGCTTTGATCTTGTGGCTGTCTGTGTGATCTCTGTGATGCTGTACCAGGAGCGGGCTCTGGGGGCCCCCCAGGGATCCAGGCCTGCTGGGGGCTACTGGGACACAGGGAGCAGGGTGCAGAGGATGGCTGTCTCGATCAGATGTCTGACCCTCAACCTCTGTCCCTCCTCTTCCTCCCCCTCCCCTCCTCTCCTTTCCTCTACTCTCTCCTCCTCTCCTTCTCTCCTCTCCGCTCCTCTCCTCTCCCAAACTTATCTGCCTGTGTGTGTCCCCAACCTCTTCAGCGCCTGCCTCACGAAAGCTAGCAGAGGGCAGCCCTTGCTGATCCCGGCCTCTGACATGAATGTCGGATCAATGGATGGAGCCTCCACAGGGCCTTTTCCAACACAGCTCTTCTGCCTGCCTCCCCTCCCCTTTCCCTCTCCCTCTAAAGCTTGGGCAACTCCAAATGTCAATGATGTTAGTTTAGCCATTGTACATGGCTGGCCACATCTGAATGGATGGCTTGTCCCCAGGCCAGCCCCTACAATGGCCTCCTTTCTCACTCTGACTTGTTCTCAGCATTTCCCCTCCATGGTTAGAAGGCTCTCTCTTTTAGGTCTTTGGCTTTGCTTCGAATTGGAGAGCCAGATTCAAATGAGTATGGAGGTAGATGGGGTGAGTCAGAGGGAAGAGAGAGAGAGAGAGAGAGAGAGAGAGAGAGAGAGAGAGAGAGAGAGAGAGAGAGAGAGAAAGAGAGAGAGAGAGAGCGGGGGAGTGAGAGAAAGAGAAAGAGAAAGAGAGATTTGAGGAGTTGGTGTAGCGATGGTGGAGAGACAGGGGGAGGTGGAGCGTGACAGAGCAGTAAGCGGTTTTATACGCAGAATTGTTTCAGTGCGTTCTGCCAATAATGAGTAGTACAGCAGAGTAAATCTGTCTTTCACAGGCCAGCTAAGCTTGTTAGCGTGCTTAATCGGACAGGGAAAGAGTGTGTTCTAGAACTGAGAGCTGTGGGACAGAGAGAATGTGGGCTGGTGCCTAATGAAGAGTGACGAGAGGGGAGACAGGTTGAAGGGGAGAAAGAGAGAGAGAGAGGGGAGGGAGAGAGGGGAGGGGAGGGAGAGAGAGAGACAAAGGGAGAAGTGGAAGAAACAAAAAAAAAATATTTGCATAGCATATCTAGTATTCTCTTTAACCTTGACATGAAGCAGGCGCATGAGTGAGAGCAGATCCCAGACCCAGGCTTCAGACCCCGGGACTGCAGACGTGCAGGGCTGAGTCCCAGAGAAGGGCGTCTAGCAGGCAGAGGAGAAGGTCTGGTCTGTTCCTCTCTTCCTGCTCTGCTGAAAAAGGAGGGGCCCAACTGTGGGGTCAAAGTTGATCCCAGCGAGCAGGACTCACAGTGCCCAAGCTCTCCCCCCCTCCAGCCCAGCCAGGCGCAGTGCGGCAGCCGTTAAAATGATTATTATCATTAAGTACTCGTCCTCTATTCCCATGTGGGACAAGGTTTATTTTAACACATTATAAGACAAACAATATCTGTGGAATATTTTCTTGAGCGGCTTCTGGCTGGGACACTGCCAGATTTCAGAGAGGGCAGAGGAGGGGGAAAAAAGGAGCTTTCTTTCCTGCTCTGTCAGAAGAGTGGAGACAAGGAACATCTGGAGCAGGAAAAGGCGAGCAGACATGAGGAAGGGCAGACAGGGGAAGTAACAAGTCACTTATTGTCACTCCCTACTCAGGATAAGGACACAAACTTGGCTGAAAGTCAGCCTTTTTATCATTCGACGTCATAAACATCAGATGTTTGCGAAGTATTTATCTCTGGAAATGTTCGTGGAAATCTTCCCTTTGGTCTGGAGGGAGTTTCTCTTCCTAATCTATCACGCAACAGCTCAGACTTTGAGACACCACCCGAGAGGTCATCTGGAAAACCTGAACACAAGGTATGAGTTGAATGCCGGAGAATCCGCAATTGAATAGCTGATGTGTTTCCACGCTCAATAAATGGTTGAATGCTAATCTGATGTTTCACAGATCATTTCACAGGTGTTACTTCAGGTGTTTCGGACCAGAACTGGTAGTGCTGCCACCTGGTGGCCAGTCAGAGCCTTGCTGCCTCTCCTCAGGGGTCAGGGTTGTCCACATCTGGGAGGCACATGGGCCTTTAGAGAGATGTAGGCGGGGTCAGGGGTCATCGGGGGGCCTTTTACTGCAGATTAAAGAAGAAAGCGAGGAACAACAGAGATGGACGAACCTCTGTAGTGGCTCCAAGACTGCCTGGCTGCCATGCAGACTACGATCAGGATCCTGGAGGGGGGTTGGAGGTCGGGGGTGGGGGTGGGAGGGTTTGTGGGGTGGGAGGGTAGGGTGTGGTGTGGGGTGGGGGGGGTTGCAATGGAGACCCAGGTAATGAGGAGAAGATGGAGGGAGGACGGTGGAGGGAGGGAGGAAGTTGCAGACACATTCATTTGTTTAGATTGCATGGATAGATAGAGAGCAACATGCAGGGAGTGGGGGGGATAGAGTGAGGCAAAGAAAGAAAGAAGTGAGAGATGTGGATAGGTTCGACGACTAATTGTAAAAAGGCCCCCGCCCTTTCGCACCCCGCCTCCTCTCCTCCTCGGGGGCCTGTCCATGCTCAGACACGTCGCTCTCTCCTTCCCCAACATTCCCTTCTTTCAGAGAGGGGGTCAGAGGCCAAGGACTGTGACCCCCCCTAGGGGCTTGTGGGTGACCCCCCCACTCCCACCCCTCAGAGCTCTGTTGGCCCATCTCCTTGTTTTGTATACACCTGAGTCTCTTCTTCTCCCAAGTGTCACCTGACAGGGTGCAGAAATAGCGACCGGATCCAGTGTCAGCTGTGTTTGGGGTGGGCTCTGATCGATTGCTAGCTCTCTCAGCCCAGGATGACATGTCCTAAACCCCAACCTTTGTTTTTGGAATCCCTGTCTATGCCGAGTTAAAGCGAATAGTTTTGACGGATCGTTTCGAAAATAAAGTTATCCGTTTACAATATCAAGATGACGTCATCCAAACTGAGGAGAATTGAATGATTTAATTTTGGATGGTCGGGAGAAACATTTTTCCTAAACAATTTTGACAAACATTGATCCTTGCACATGAAATAGTCCACGTGTCAGGGCTTTGCCTAATAATCCACTTCTCTGCTCTCCCAGCTCAGCCCTGGAAGGAAGGAGACCATGCAGTTGAATGCAGATGAAGTCAGCACCCTAAAAACGCCATCTGATTCTGAATGACTCTGTTATTCAGAATTATGGGTCCAGGTGTTCTCCTGTCACCCGCCCACCCCCACTCCCCCCGCACCCACCACCTCCCCAGCGCCCTCTCCTCCCTCCCTCCGTCTCTACCCCCTGCCTCTCCTTGGCAGGGCTCCTCCATGTGTGTTGGTTCACTGGAATTTTTCTGGAGCCCCGCCGGAGAAACGAGGTTCATTCCACGCCACTGCTGTTGTTGGGGATGGCGGGTGCGCTGACGCGAGGCCCTTGTCTCTGCTTGTGCTTTTCTTCTCCAAACATGCTCCAACAACATGCCTCTTCTACGCTGTCTCCCCTCATTCCTTAGCCGGCTGACTGGGCAAGACGAGCGGAGTGTTTGGCGACGGAGCCGACTGAGTCTTAAAGCATCTTTTCACTCCCATTGCTTTCTGGGCCACTGCTAGGCCGCGTATAGCCTACAGACGTTCTCATGATAACTCTCTCATAACCGTGTGCTCATTCCCTCGCCTTCCTTTCCTGTTAATGAAACAGTATTATCTGCTCTCACGGTGTTCCCAAAAGAAAAGGGATATGAGATTTTGACTCTCGGTTGATGACATTCCTGTCGTTGTGTCTTATGTTTTCTTCTTTCCCTCAAATGTAATTATCCGTTCCCATTTTTATTTTTTGGGGGGGGGGGGTTGTTTTTTCCGTACGTCCCTTTTCGGCTCATTTCCTGTTTTGAGCCGAGCTGGGCTCTCATCTGGGCCCCTGAGGGCCCGTGGCCCAGTAGTGTGGGAGCGTAGCTCGTCTCTACTAGCCCTGGGGACTACCTGTCATGCTCCCTGCTTCATTGTGATTGCCATGGTGACACCCAGATTCCACAGAGCACAGGTCTCGACCCCCCCAACCTCTCTCTCTTAAAGCACTCCCCTCTTCCCCTCACACCTGGGGAGCCAGGGCACAGACCTTGGTGCTGATGATTACAGGGTTGAGAAGGACAGAAAGGGGGAGAGGTTGCTGGAGAGGAAAGGAGAGAAAGTGAAAGAAAGGGGAGAAAGAAAGGAAGACTGTCAGAAAGAAAGAAAGAATGAAAGTCATAAAAAAGAAATGAAAACAGAGAAAGAAAGAGAGACGAGGAGAGAAAGAGTTAGAGAGGGAGAGGAAGACAGGGAAAAAGAACAGTGGAAATGGAGCTGTTTACTTTCACAGTTGATACTACAGTCTGTGTTGGGTTGGTTGGTCTCCTCTGTGTACTGTACGTGTTTGACTGTCTGCGAGTGTCCATAAGGCTTTGATGTCTGTTTGTGTTTGGGTCTATAAGACATGTTATTACGTCTCTTATTATTACTACAAGTTAATTTGATAGAAAGTCTGAATGTGTTTGTACATGTTTCCAAGGCAGACTGTGTGTTTAAGGCTGTCTTCAATACCCATTCTGGTGTGTGTGTGTGTGTGTTCTCTATGCGTGTGTCAAAGAGCATTGTGTTTTTGAGAGTCCGGCCTTTCTATATTTTGGACCAGTTGCCATGGATACAGCAGTGGCTTGAGCAGGGGATAGAGAGAGAGAGAGAGAGAGAGAGAGAGAGAGAGAGAGAGAGAGAGAGAGAGAGAGAGAGAGAGAGAGAGAGAGAGAGAGAGAGAGAGAGAGGGCTGCGATAGGCTGTGAACTCATGAACTCTGTCAGACAGACAGTCAGACTTGCAGACAGGCAGACTGGCTGACTCGCTTACTGTCACACCTACAGTATCACGTTACTTCAAAGTGCCTCGAATCGACGAGCCTCAGAAGAGAAGGCTGTGTGTCCGATGGCAGTGAGCCTGGAGGCCACACGCTCACTGCCATCACAGTGAGGACAATAGACCCTGTGGAAGTGAGACATAGCTAAGTTGAAATTCAGAGACGCCGTCAACCCTCTTTACCTCTGTCAAATCGGGCGGCGTTGGTGCATTGTATGGCTGTTAACAGTCAACTTGGCTGAGTTAACCCCCACCCCCACCACCCCACACCGCCGCCTCCCCACACACACCCACACACAACTCCAGGCAATGTTTGCTCCTTAATTACACGGTTTCATATTTTCCCCCTCACTCATATTCATCCATGTAATGGTTTACTTCTGCAGATGTCTCAGTCCAGTTGGCGCTGGAGTGTAACTGTAGAGGTGTGTGTGTGTGTGTATGTGTGTGTGTGTGTGTGTGTGTGTGTGTGTGTGTATGCCTTTCTGCATATCTATGAATTTGTTCGCCTGTGTATAAGTCAGAGGAGAGGAGGGGGGATTTCCTGCTGGGCCACCATTACAAACAGGAACACACAGACAGGACAGCACTACACACAGACACACAGACAGGACAGCACTACACACAGACACACAGATAGGACAGCGCTACACACAGACACACAGGCAGGACAGCACTACACACAGACACACAGACAGGACAGCACTACACACAGACACACAGACAGGACAGCACTACACACAGACACACAGACAGGACAGCGCTACACACAGACACACAGACAGGACAGCACAACACACAGACACACAGGCAGGACAGCACTACACACAGACACACAGACAGGACAGCACTACACACAGACACACAGACAGGACAGCACTACACACAGACACACAGGCAGGACAGCACTACACACAGACACACAGACAGGACAGCACTACACACAGACACACAGACAGGACAGCGCTACACACAGACACACAGGCAGGACAGCACTACACACAGACACACAGACAGGACAGCACTACACACAGACACACAGACAGGACAGCGCTACACACAGACACACAGACAGGACAGCACTACACACAGACACACAAACAGGACAGCACTACACACAGACACACAAACAGGACAGCACTACACACAGACACACAGACACACAGACAGGACAGCACTACACACAGACACACAGACACACAGACAGGACAGAACTACACACAGACACACAGACAGACAGCATTGCAGACAGATAGACAAGCAGGCAGGCAGGCAGGCAGGCAGGCAGGCAGGCAGGCAGGCAGGCAGGCAGGCAGGCAGGCAGGAGAGCATGTGAAGAGCCTCCATGACACACTGTCACCATGGCACACTGTCACCATGGCACACTGTCACCATGGCACACTGTCACCATGACATACTTTCACATATTGTGGCATATTACTATTGCCACTAGATGAAGGGCAAGACACAAGTTCAGAGATCCATGTCTCACCTGCTACAGGGGCACAAATACACAAATACACACAGACACACACACACACACACACAAGGGGGCTCTGTCAGTCTCATGGTCTCTATGAGCTGCCTCTTATTTCATCGTATGGTTTGGATTTACAGGGGAACGTGAGCTTCATTTAAATGACTTGGATGTCTGTTCGTTGCCAAAACACACCATGATGTCAGCACAAAACAAATGTAAAAGGGAATGTTTGGATAAGCCAGTGACACGAACAGATAAGGAGTAAAACAGAGAGAGAGAGAGAGAGAGAGAGAGAGAGAGAGAGAGAGAGAGCGAGAGAAGAGAGAGAGAGAGAGAGAGAGAGAGAGAGCGAGAGAGCGAGAGAGAAAGAGGGAGAGAGAGAGAGAGAGAGAGAGCGAGAGAGCGAGAGAGAAAGAGGGAGAGAGATGGAAGAGAAGAGATGAGGGTCTGTGGGCCTGTTCCTCTTGGAGGGGAGAAAATGAAGTGCACCTCTTCCCTCCATCCTCCACGTCCCCATCAACCTATCTGCTGGTCTGGTTTATATAGTCCTCTCATCTCTTCCCCTCGCCTACTCTCTCTCCTCTCTCTGTGTCTTTTGTTTGAAGACAGCCTTCAATTTCCTGGGTAGCAGTCTTCAAAGGGAACAAGAGGGGAGGGGGGGGGTGAGGGAGGGGGGGGGGGGTGAGAGGCCGAGGAGGATGCCAGAGGCATAGTGACAGCTGGGAGGCAGGAGACTCGGAGACGAGATCAGAGGGTTCGAGTTACCCCCCCCCCCTCTCCCCCCGCCTCCACCCAGCCACAGACACTGTGTCACTCTCTCTGCTCCAACCCCTGCTGCTTTCTCACACACATACACACATTGGGCCGACAGACAGTCTTTCACTCACACACACACACCCATACACCGTGTTAGGCCGTCAAACATCAACATGAAAACACACAGCCAACAAGTGTTAGCTCCAACTAGCTGGCAGCAACCTTTACCAGACGGGCAACCGTGTCCAAAAGATGAATATGTCATATGCCTGTTCGACTCATGCTAAAATCGTTCTGCGGCCATAAACGGAATTGCAACACATCGGTTTTATATGCAGGTAATGATGTAAGTGTTGAGGCAATGGCATAAAATCATCTGATCCAATTTACATAATGTGTTGACTTTGGAACTGATATCATTCTTTTGGACAGAACCCAAGCCTATTCATTGGCAGCTCTCGGTGAGCACATTTTAGTGATTAATGTGCTTTACCAGACTTGAAACATCTGTCCTCCTTCCTCAAGTAACTGTCTTGCGGTCATGCAGGGTGGGTTGAATTGCTCGCTCTCTGAATGGTCACTCGCTTCCAACAAATTGTCGATGCTAATGCCAACCTGGCTGGGAGAAGGTACCAGCCTGGATGATTGTGCTATGATCCTCCAGGCTTTCGAGGAGCCTTTGAAGCTGCTGGTACGACATAAAAGTATACTGGGTGTTTAATCATACCACTCTCTGGTGATCTCACTGGGAACTCTGCCCATCAGGTCCTGTGACAGAGTATAAAGTGGCGCCAGATTGTTTTGTTGCCGTGTGCATGTGTGTGTTTATGTGTGTGTGTGTGTGACCGGCACCCTGGTAACGCTTGTCCAGCCTCGGGGTACGGTGACATCAGTGACCACGGAACTTCCGTCTGCACATGCGGCAGGCACAGAGAGTATATTTAGAAGAGCTGGATGAAGCATTTCCCACCCTCACCTCCAAACCGACGTGTTGACTGCTCCAGTATTCCCACTGCACATCACACTCTCAAGGAAAAATATGCAGAAGTAGGAGAGGAAAGAAGAGGAATGATAGACATTTTGGGTGGACGAGGGAGAGAGAGAGAGACCAATTGGAGAGAGAGAGAGAGAGAGAGAGAGAGAGAGAGAGAGAGAGAGAGAGAGAGAGAGAGAGAGAGAGAGAGAGAGACTGATGGAGAGAGAGAGGGAATGGTCTTTGTTAATCCCAGCACATCTGGCTTCTATTAGGATGTGGGGGCCGCTAAAATAATGTTTTTCACCCTACAAGCCTTTCTGTGCTATAAATTACCCAGCAGCCACTGTGCCTTCCTGACTGAAGTTCTTTCAGTGAGCCAGTTTTCGTTTCTCAGACGCTCAGCCCTCCCCCCCCCCCAAACACACACACATACAAACTTCTCATCCTCTCTGCTTTCTCCATTTCGAAACTCCCTCCCTCTTTACCATGGAGCAATAAAACAGGCTTCACTTCCTGTTCCTCATGTCAACTTCTCTCTCTCTCTCCCGCTCTCTCTCTCCCGCTCTGTCTCTCCCGCTCTGTCTCTCTCTCTGTCATACACACCAGTTGGCATCATGAACTCTAAATTCAGTGCTAGGGCAGCTTGTCTACAGGTTTCAGCACCCCAGAGCTCTCCCTCCAGACCACTCTGTCTCTCCAGCCCTCCAGACACACGACCATCCATTCTCCCAGCTATCCAGACATCCCCCAATCTCAGCACCTACACACCTGAACACTGAGCAATCCAACCATCCAACCAAACATGTATCCGGCTATCCAGTCAACCAACCATCCGGGCATCCAGCCTTCCAACCATCCAGTCATCCAACCATCCAGGCATCCAACCATCCAACTTTACAACAATCTAGCCATCCAACCTGTCCTGATTCACCAATGACAATTGGCCTCTGCTCATCCCCCAGCAGGGTTAACAGGAGTTCAGCGAACATAGGTGCTTAAAAGGCCCGGACTTGCGTGTGTGGGTCCCGGGCCACGTGGTCTAAAGCCAGAGCGAGGGGGCCCTGTGCTGGGTATCAGGGGGGCTGGCGTCGGGACTGGGGGCTGGGGGGTGGAGGGTCAGTGCCTCTTCACCAGTAACACCAATTAGATAAATGAGAAGTGACAGAGGCAGGGGGATGAAAGGGAGAGGACTGAGTAACGCTCCAACCCCAGCGCTAACGATGAACCGGCCGGCCAAGCTTTGACACCCATTAGGCACCTGTTAGCGGAGGGCAGCTGGTGCTGCAGGCCCGCAGCAGGCCCGGAGAACCCCAGGTGATGCCAGACCCTGCGTGTGTGTGCGCGCGTGTGTGTGTGCGCGCGTGTGTGTGTGTGTCTGTCTGTGGAGGGGGGGGTCAGCATCTGCTCTGTAAGGAGAGCCACGGACCGCCTCCTCCTCTGATGACAGCCTAATCACAGAGATCTAATCAACGTCCTCCCTCCCTCCTGCCCTCCCTCCCTCCCTCTCTCCCTCCTCATCCTCCTCTGGTTCTCTTGGAGATGCCAGATTGCACTACAGCAGGCATTACCTCACCCACTAAAACTGGCATCGAGGCAACGGTGCTCCTTCTTGGGCAGAAGGGCGGAGGGGGGTGAGAGGGGGGAGCAGTGAAGTGGAGTGCCGGAGGAGGAGAGACAGAGAGGAAGGGTTGAAGAGGAAAGGGAAAGAGGATAAGGGGAAAGATGGTGGCATCCTACATTGGATGGATCTCCTGTGTCAGCTTTGGAGTTGGGAGAGGGAAGGGGGGGGGGTGCTGTGGGGGATCCGCAGGTTTGAAGTCGTCTATTTCTAAAAAGCGAAAAACATAAATTGCGAGGAGAATCGTATGACGGCAGGGAGAAGAGTGGGCGCTGACATATTTCATCTGCGCGTAATCGGATCCAGTCACGGCCCCTCGCCTGGAAGGCGTTTGTCATCCCTGCACTGGTGTGCATCGTGTCACCGGGCCTGATGCCACATTCACAGAACTGCAACTTCCGCCCAACACACCCTCTTCCTCCACCTCCTCTTGTCCTTGTCTCTATTAACCCCCGCCACAGTGATCTGTGTGTGCTTCCTTCGATTAACCCGGTCGCTCCTTCGCTCGCCTTTGCCCATTCGTCGGATGTTCACCTCGAGCTGTATGATTGGCTGGCTTGCCACGGCGGAGCCGTCTCTGGCTGTTCTGCCAGTCTGATGGTACCAGCGTCCTCTTTCTAACCGGACCCACTGTGGGGTCCGGTGATGACCCTACACAGCAGTTTAGTGGTGATTCTGAACGAGTGTCATGTAAATGAAGCGTTACTTACTTTTGTTTGTTGTTTGGCATACATTTTGATGTCCTAACCTTAGATGAGCCATGTGTGGACTGTCTTACGAACCCAGCTTTTATAAAGTCACCAATCTGTCATGAATCTGTCACATCCGCAATTCTCCCGATGAGCAGATTTCCATGTGTCTTCCAGACCCAGGTTTGTTGTGGACGTGTCTGTCAGTGGCCATGGGGCCTTGGATGAAGACAGATCCTGAGTAGATCTGCGTTGAGCACCGTAGAGATGAGAGATAGGTCGATGATGATGGCGAAGGGCAGGTATGGGGGAAGGTATGGAGAAGGCGAGACACAAAGAACCTTTCAGAACCTCCCAAAGATCAACGTCATCCCGGATCGAGACACTAAGACCATCATTTTTCTGTCATGATCCATGGGATTATGTTTATAGATGGGAAAGGTGGTGGTGGGGGGGTATGAATGTATGTGTGTGTGTATGGGGGGGGGGGGGGGTAAGGCAGGTCTGGGGGGGGTGATCTCCATGCAGGGGTCTAAGATATCAAAGCCGGAAGGGTGTGTGGAGAGGACGGAGAGTGAGGATAGGGGGGAGGTGGCCCGCCTTTGTTCCGGCCCCTCCCCAGGATTCCATGAAAGGATCACCGAGCAGGCTGATTCGTCATGGCTCTGAGCTCTCCACTCTGATTGGTTACGCTGGCCGAGCAGATGTTGGAGCTGCAGCGGGGGGTTCCAGTGACTCCAGCTCCTCACCCCACTCTCACACTGCAGGGCAGCCTTCCACACACACACACACACACACACACACACACACACACTCTCACACTGCAGGGCAGCCTTCCACACACACACACACACTCTCCCACTGCAGGGCAGCCTTCCACACACACACACACTCTCACACTGCAGGGCAGCCTTCCACACACACACACACACTCTCACACTGCAGGGCAGCCTTCCACACACACACACACACTCTCACACTGCAGGGCAGCCTTCCACACACACACACACACACTCTCACACTGCAGGGCAGCCTTCCACACACACACACACACTCTCCCACTGCAGGGCAGCCTTCCACACACACACACACACTCACACTGCAGGGCAGCCTTCCACACACACACACACACACACACTCTCACACTGCAGGGCAGCCTTCCACACACACACACACACTCTCACACTGCAGGGCAGCCTTCCACACACACACTCTCCCACTGCAGGGCAGCCCTGCACAGCACACACACACACACACACTCTCCCACTGCAGGGCAGCCCTCCACACACACACACACACACACACTCTCCCACTGCAGGGCAGCCCTCCACACACACACACACACACACTCTCACACTGCAGGGCAGCCCTGCACAGCACACACACTGGAGCAGGCCTGGACATCCCACCATGCAACTCCACAAACACACGCACACACACACATACACACACACACACCCACACAGGACGGGCCAGCCCAGCCCAGAGGGGAGAAATCTTGGATATACCACATTGAAACAGCACACACACATACACAAACATGCACATACAGATGATCACCTGCTCACGCCACCTGACAGGACACACACAGTTTCACTCAAGCAAAACAACATTGTCCATCACTCTACAGAACTCCAGACACTCACATACTGTAAAGGCAGAAAATAAAACCCAGGCATACTCCACTTGAGAATCAAAGACAGACACAGCATCTTTTTTCTCAAATATATCAAAAATATACAGTATCAGGGTTCAAATAAAAGCACACACCACACCATATCAGTTTGGTGCTAAATTTGTTCCATATTGTCTTTTCTTTGCTTCAAAAATGAAATCTACGAACAAATCCAAACTGAATGATTATTCTGCTATTCAACCAAATACAGTCACATCTCCTTACCTTGACATGAGCTCATCGAGACAGCTCATTGAACAAGGTTCAACGTAGCAATCAGATGAACTTTACATGGCCCATCCACTCCTCAGTGAGAGTCCTTTTGAGTGAGGTGATTAGTATGATGAGTGCGTCTGGTTGTCAGTGGGGCTGATCCTGATTCATGTCTCAGAGAGCACCCCTGTTTTTCCCTATCTCATTTGAGTTCTCCCAGATAAAGGGAAGGGGGGGGGGCGTCTTAATGATAAGACGACAACTTTCCCGCAGTGGCTAAGCACTGCTGCTAAGACAAACATACTGAACCGTTTGTGCTGAGAGGAGCACTACCTCCTGCAATTTGGGGAAGGAATGGGGATGGCTCTGGTTTGCATCAGTGGACGCAGGCTCGCTCCTGGGACTGGGTCCCATTCTGGTCTTCGTTGGCAGGGGTGTGGGGGGGGGGGGATTGGGGGGAGAGATAGGTTATCTGAGCTAATCTGCTGGAGTCTGTGGTTACAACAGTTCCCATGCTTCCTCGACTCTGCTGTCTCAAGCCATTCCAAACATCATCCTCTCCCAGTTCAAGTAGTTGAGCACTGTGAACATACGTACACATTCACACACACACACACACACATACGCATGCAGACGCTTCCGTGTCATGAATATGTGCGTTGGCATTTGCACGCAAACACACACAACCTCCCGCACGCACTCTGCCACACACACAGCCACACACACAACCTCCCGCACGCACTCTGCCACACACACAGCCACATGCACAACATGCCGTAAATGCTCTGACAAACACATGCACACGCACACACAACCGACCACACACAGCATGGCAACACACACACACACAGAGGCACACACCCAACCTGCCATACACACCCTGGCACATTCACACACACAACCTGCCACACACACACACTATGCAAAACATTTGGATAGCCGAAGGGGACTCGGTAAATGAGCACCCCTGTAAGATTTATGGGTCAATTTACAGCATTGTGTTGTTTTCTTGTTCAGAAACAAAACAGATGTAAAAGCGAGCGTAATGGCAAACGTTGTATTCATAAAAAAGGACCCCGGGCAGCCAACCTTTTCTGCCTGGGCCTGGACCAAAGCCACCAAAGATGGAAGGCAGCTTGACGATACGCCCCTAATGAGCGCTGGCTGTGCAATGTCCCTAAGGCCAGGTGGACTGTGGCTTACTGATCGCATTAGAGGCTTGGTATGATTCAGGGGTTTTGGCCGCCAGTGTTATTTTTCTGCATTGCTGCTTTGCTACTCTCGCTAGTTGAATCCGAATGTGCAAGTGTTTCTGGTTCTCAGTGGTACAGTGGTTCAGATTTCTTCTGCAACATGGCTGAGGGAAAAAAAGGGGGTGGGTGGTGTTATGACCAAGCAGCAGAAAAGTGAGGTAAAGTTGGGGGTCAGCCGTTCACTCACAAGAGGGCATTTCTGATTGAAATAATGAACACTGTCAGAATTGTCAGCTCTAAAACCCGAGGTCGGAGGTCATCGACTCCAGAGAACAGAAGTGACTGGTCTTATCTGTTCTGAATCGGAGCAGCGCTCCCGCCTTTGCGGGTCGACTCTTTGAAGCAGCATTTTCCCGTAGGTATGGTGTGGCGTGACTGCGAGGGCTAAGGAAAGGGTGGGCGGGCGGGCGGGCGGGTTGGCCCGTGAGGGAAGATGATCTGGTAGTGTTTACCGGTGCTCTATGCTGGCACCCAGGCACCAAGCCCAGCAGGAAACAGAGATAACAGCTCTCGCAGAAAGAGAGACGCCGTCCACCTTTTGATATCATGTGACCAGGGGGCTCCTCCCAGGTCGCGGACAATTGAATTCAAAGCCAGTAATGCACATCTGGGCCTTATTTTATTGGTGTTCAATTTTGTGTCGGCATGCACACAGGGCAACAAACAACGCACAGTCCCAGCCTGTTCCCATATCCCAGACTGCCCCTCTCCTTCCTCCCCTCCTCAGCCCTGTGATCCATTTGAACACACATAGGCATGCATCACAGAGAAAGCTAAGGTACAGATCTGATATTGAAACAAAATTCCTGCTTAGCCCCCACAGGGTAGACGGCCGTGTTTACTTAGAAGAAAAAAGGCAGGGGGAGACTTCAAGTCTGAAGAGGATATTAAAAAAATACATTGAAAAAAAAGCTCCCCTCTGGCATTTTTTTTTTTCACTTTCAGGAACAATTTTGTACCTTTCCCTCAAAGGGGAAAGTGTATTCAGTTGTGAGGGGGTAAGGGGGGGGGGCTTGTTTTGAGGGGAGGCAGAAGAAGAAGTATTGTGTGGGTCTGAAGTGTACAGCACCTAATGAAAACCAACTGGCAGGCCGTCACTATCTATCTATCCAGGCACAGGAGCGCATGGACATGGAGAGGAAAAACAGGCCCCCCTCCTAACCCAGCCAGGCCTGCACTTGGCTTTTTCTTCCCTCCTTCCCCTCCTCTCCTTCTATTTCATTTTCAAGATGGAAAAGTGTTTTTCGAGCTGCATTTACCCATTTTTTCAGAAATATTATTTTTTTGGACAGGTAAGCAAAGTATAGGCCGCGACGAGAGACAACCATGCACCTGAACAAGACAACACCACTACAGTCTTGCTTAGGTCGCACTGAATATAACGCAATCAATATGAAAGGCCAAAGATACCTTTCATGTCTCGAACTTTGATAAAAAAAAAAAGGAAAAGTAAGATCTGAAGAGAAAGGGCGGGAAAAGAGAAGGTTTTAGATATGAGGGTATCCTACAACTGATCCGAGAACGGGAGGGAAGGAAGTGAGGAAGGCAAGGGGGGAAAACTGCTGGGAGTTTGAGTGGAGGAGAGGAGAGGGAGGATAATTCAAGGGCCACACTAGGGCACTAGGGCACTGCCAGTGTACTTTGGGCAGGTGGGGCCTCTTGTGGGTCATGTCTGGTGAATGGGTTCCATACACTACGGTTGGCGCTACCCTTGTCCTGGGGGGCGATGCCAGGATGTGATAAGGCCTTGAAGAGAGAGCTCTTTCACACCCAGAGCTGCGCGCTAATCTGCCCAGCGACGCCTCAGACCACCAATCCCAATATTAGCTTTCCTGCGGCTGGCCAAGCCCACTGATGAATCTAATAAGTGTGTTGGTTTGATTGCGTGTGTGTGAGTGCCGGGCCAGACATAGGACCCAGGAGTGGGCGCTGTGGAGAATGTGTCTGAGTCAGGCTTCAGAGAGAGAGTGGGTGGGAGTTGGAGCGATGGGCACTTGTCTGAATGTCACAGGCAGCTGGGACATTGTGTATCAACAAACACCAATGACTCAGCCCGTCATGTACAGCACCTTTGGTCCTGTGAGGAGACGCCGCACTGTGACCGAACCCACTTCATCCAATACGTTTTAGCCTACTGCTTTCTCCACAGTCAATCGAATCCAAAGTCTTCATAGACGCTGGCAGGACGACAAAAGCTCCAGAAAACTTCTCGAGGGATAGCGGACATGCAGTGGGAAATGTTTAAGCACGGCTCGCTAGGGTGTTAACCCTCAGTGACCGCCCCCCCCCTCCCCAGCCCTTCCCCTGTCACCCCTGGTCAGCAAACCCCAACAGTCAGGCACCACTCATTAAGAGCCCCGCGCAGTGCGGAACAGGCAGGTTAGGCTTTCACTCTCTCCCCATTTATTACCGTCTGTTATAATGAGCTTTACCGGCCGGCCGTCACCTTGGCCCTGTGATTTACGGTATCTGTGGCTGAGATCAGAGGCCGGGCCGGGGAGCACGCCTGTGAAGCCGCCAGTCTTTCCTGACACCCCGGGCCGGGCCGGGTTTGGGCCGGGCTGCTGGGGAAGGGGGGTGGGGGGGGGGGCTTGTGGGGAGGGGGGCACAGCTGGGCTCAACATGGCCTGAGGTGTGAACTCCCTGGGCCTAATGAGCTGATGGGACAGGAGGATTACAGAGGGGGTCAGAGGTGGAGGGACTGGGGCCAGAGAGGCTGGTATTAATATCTGTGAGCCAGATTAAAAGAGAAGAGATTAGCCCACTAAAGCGCGGTCCCAGGGAATTCCACAAGCCCAAACTGCCCACTCAGAGAAAGATATCCTTTACATGATGTGAGGGTCCCTTTGAGAGAAAACGTGAACCTGCTGTCATGAGGGAAATTGTTTTGATGTGAACAAATCATTTTTATACATCTGGTCAAACAGGTAGGCTATGAGCTTGTCCACAGCACAGACATAGTCCATGCTCCATGGGCTCTCTTGAAGGTATTGCCACATTGGTTCGGGTCTGACCTGTAACAAAAGACCTGACTTGGCCTCTCAGGTAACAACACCCAGGCTTGTTTTAAGAGCTGCAGTGGTGAGTTCATGGCTGGTGAATGCTATGTGGCACTTCTTCCCAGGGTCGGAGCAGGCCTGTTTTAAACAGTCACGGTGTTTGGACCAAGCTAGGAGCGATGGAAATGGATTTGTCCGAGGAGGGGTCAGGGTCGGGGGTGAGACAGGCTCATCGTTTGCCCTGACCCTGCAACTTGGAGCCTTGGGGGCCAACATAAACTACCCATGAGCACCTGGGGCAGGAACAGTCATGATCAGAATGTTCAGCTCGGAGCTTTGGCCTGCCAGCATGACCGCATACCTGGACCAAAGCCATGAGAAGGCCAACTGGTCGTTCACTTAGCCCCCACTGATACCCTCCTCAAGCCAGGCTAAAAACACGGCCTGTACAGCCAGCAACACTGTGAAGAACCTGAGCTGTGAAAGTACTCCCTATTGTGCCATCAATCCATCCTTCATGCCAGGGCCCGCAGAGTCGCTCCTTCTCACCAGACCCATCTCTCTTTCAACCAATTTGTCCCGGGTGCTCAATTTCCATCCATTTGTGACACTCAAAACAGAGAGCTCGCACACTCGCTCTCGTTTCTCATGGCGTGTGCGTCCAGCGTTATCATTGACACAGTCGTTCTAGTCCGGCGCTTTGTTATCAAGAGAACGTTGGTCCTGAGGCCGCGTTATGGCTCATCTCTTTGTGTCCACACTGGAACCAAATTAAGAACACGAGTCGGATATTTCTCCTCCGTCCCAGGAGCAACACTATGTCACAATTACCCTCAGCTCTGTGCGGACCTTGGCCAATCACAACATGGAAAAGTAAAGACGGAAAAGCAGAAAGGTAGAAAAAAAAAGATTGAAAAAAGTGGAGAGAGCAAGAGAGAGAGAGAGCGTGCTGTGCTCGTGTGCGCGCCGCGATGGGAGCACCAGGCCGTGAAACCAATGTCTCTTTAGAGGGAGCTTTTTTTTATTTGTCTTTAACAGGCCTGTTAAGAACCCCACAGGGCGCTGATAGGGAGACCACAGGCATTGTAACACCTCCGGGCTCCAGACCCACACTCCTGACCCCCTGAACGAAACATTCTCCTCCCCAGCTCTCAGCTTCTGTCTGTGCCGCTGAGTCACGTGGGCAGTGGTATGAGAGGCCGTAGATATGGACAGAAAGCCCCGGTTGGGCTGGGCGGAGGGAGCTCTCATGGGTTGGGGGTCTGGGTGACTTTTGTCCAGCAGACCTAATTTGAAACAGGAGCCTTTTCAGACTGCTCTATCTGGCTCTCACTCTCACTGTCTCTGCAGCCACCCCTTGGGAGCTGCAATTTATGCCTCCGGAACAGGCGCATAGAATGGGCCTGTGAGGGGGAGCAGAGGCCGGCAGGACTCTGATTGTTCACGGCTTCAACTGCCTGGTTTCTCTGGCATGGGGGAGAAGGAGAAAGGTGGCGGAAACAGGGCTAGTGGAGATAGATAGAGAGAGAGAGGGAGAGGGAAGGAGGGAGGGAGGGAGGGAGAGAGAGAAAAAAAGTTTATTATGAAGACATCAGTGTCTGGGTGTCCATTTCACATCTGCCTGAGATTTCTGCAGCTCATCCTGTTCCGGGGGGCGAGTCAGTCCTCAGGGGTTTGGTGTGTGTCTGCTCGCACCCACAAGGCCTCACGTCTTATCTCTTGATTAGATACTGAACATCACCGCTTTGTGGTTAAGTGAGACAAAACATGCCCACGTGTTGCTAAAAACTAAAATAACACACACTAACAGACACACAAATGCTCTCTGGAAAACATGCGCAAGCAGCCTGACATCAACACACACCCAGAAACGCACACACATTGGCACACACACACATTTCTGTTTACCCTGGGTGCATATTCCTCCGGCTCCACGGCGATTATCTGGTGATATCCTCCTGCCTAGCGAGAGTGAGTTGAGCAGGCCCAGTTTGTGTGTGTGTGTGTGTGTGTCTGTGCGTACATGTGCATGCATGCCTGTGAGTCTGTGCATGTGTATAAGTATACGTGTGTGTGTCTATAGGTGTGCGCATTTGTGTGTGTGTGTGTTTATACGTGTGTGTGCGAGCGTGTGTGTGTGTGCCTGGGGCACGCTGGGGGCAGCAAGGCTCAGTGTCAGAGCAGCGGAAGAGAGAGAGAGAGATGCTATCTCTCATGGCGGTGTGTCAGGCCAGCTCGCCGCACAAACAGAACTGCTACTTCTGGAAGATGAGGGCGGTGTCTGCAGTGCGATGATGGAGACATGCGAGGGATAGGGGCGGTGGATCCCCTATCGCGCCCTCACATCCTGTCACCCCATCTTCGGCCGCTCCCTCTCTGCCTGCGAGGGTGCCCGCTTGTCCGACCTCTCCTGAAAGGCACCTCAAACACACCTGAAGTTTGCTGAAAGTGAAATCCATGAAGCCAAGAGTTTAACTGTCGCCCGTGATTCATCCTGCCCGTCCAAACAACAGTTCAATCGGTGAAGGTTGTATTTTGGCATTAAAAGATTATATAAAACAAGCAGACACGGCCAGTCGTAGACCTTGACCTCAGTGTTACACCAAAGGCCACCTAGAGTTATGTTTAACCGTTCAAGCAACCCAGATCCGTTTGTGGCACGCTATTTTGTTGGCTTGACAAACGCAGTGGACAAAAAGCTGCGCTCAGAATGCATGTTGACAGTTTCACGGCCTTGTCCTTGTCTTTCTGCTGCCAGGTGGTAGTATTACTGTTTGAATGTGTGTGTAGTTTTTGTAAATGTCTGTGTTTGTGTGGGTGTATATGTGGTTGTGTGTGTGTGTGTGTGTGTGTGTGTGCACATGTTAGTGTGTGTGTTTTGGGTATGTGGGGTCGTTTCTCTGTCCTTGTCTCTTTCCCCTCTCCTAAAAAGCTTCCTGATGCATACCAGAGTACTGAGAACACCCTCTGGTACATTCCCTGAGGCACTGGGTCTCTGTGTTTCAGCCCCTATTCACTGTGCCATGTCACTGGAACCATCACATGGAATCAAAGCCCTGCAGTGTCCATGGTAACAAACCAAGCATCAATTTCAATCACAGAGCTATCATTCACTAAAACCCATAATACGACACCCGAGAGAATGTATTTTTTGAAGTTTGTTAAGTCAGTAGAGAGGGTGTGTCATAGGTCAGTCTGTATACTATATACTTTTGTGGCAATGTTCACTTGGTAAATTGCTGAGTGTGTACCCAGGCTCTGTTTCGTGACAGAGCAGGTTAGAGGCAGTGAGAGAGTGTGGTGACCTGTAACTGCCTTCACTATGTTTAGGTCTGGACTCCCCAGCTGAACTCTGGGTAGACTTCAATTCTTGATGTGTCAGGCCGCCCCAATGGGAAAGCGATTGTTTGTTTTACTACCGTTTTATGGCATACCTAGTGACAGGAAGTCCTTAAAACAGCGGCAGTTACTATTTATATAGTTCCTTTTCGGGGTAAACATTAGCGGGACCCTCCCCACCCTCCCTCCCCACGCCCCATCCCCCTCCCCCCTCCCTCACCTCCCTCCCCACCAGCCTCCACTCGACACCCCGCAGTGGAGGAATGTAGCCATTCACCAGCCAGTGGCCATCTTGGAAGCTTGCTTCTCACTTCCTGTCTCCATGGAGACGCTCTGACACGGCGAAGGGATGAGAAGCACTTGAGGGACCGAGGTGCTTTTCATCCAAGCTCATTTTCTACATCACTTCATAGCATTCAGGAGGGGGGGCTGAGAAAGCCAGTTAGCCAGAACGACATCACGTTTACACACATAATCTTAATTGATTCACAGCTATAGGATAATAAAGGACAAGGAGACTAAACAAGATTTGCTTTACATGCATGGCTTCAGGAGAAAAACTCAGAGCACATGTAGACTGGTGCTGGCTTGAATGCACCAATTTTATTTGAAAGAAATGGTAGCAAGAGTGCTTCAGCGGGGATACGTGAGGGTGTGTGTGCGTGCGTGTTTGTGTGTACACATGCATTTGTGTGTCTTCCTGCAGGCAGCTGCATTCTGATCTCTGGCTCATAAATCAGAAGGTCACTGGGAGAGTCTGGGACCAGAGGAAACATCAGAGTTCAGCAGAAATGATATCCCCACCTCTCAGCCTCTTCCTGCTCCCAGTCCCCAGACCCTTCCTGAAATGCTTTATCATGGCCCCACTACACTAACGTTGATCGGGTGATACTTAACTGCTCGGGCTCTGACGACAGGAGGGATCTCTTTAGCATCTGACTGGACTGGGAGGGGGCCACATCCCCCCACTTGGATGTTTGTTTGCCACTCCATTCCTCCCAGCTTTGTTTAGCCCAGGGCCCAGACGGCAAAAGCAACACTCCGGTTGTCCAGGTAATGGATGTATGGAGAGACACACTTGAGGCAAAACCCCTAGAAATGGAAGACAATGGGGGTGTTGTGAGTTTTTGTCCGATGAAAGTGAAGAGGGGTTTTTGCGGTGATGCCAGTGGAGGGGGGGGGGAGGGTGTAAATAAAGCTTTGAGATGTCTGAGTCCTCCAGAGGAATCGGGGGGTCACCGCAGAGCGGAGAGGGGTAGTCAGGATACCCCGGCAGCCTCGAGCCCAGGGAGATGTGTGAATAAGTGAGATGTTACACACTGATGAAATTCCCAGAGAGCCTGCGATGGATAATGTGATCGCCCTACAGTGATGCACAAAACAGATGGGGTGGTGGTAGTGTGTGTGTGTGTGTGTGTGTGGGGGGGGGGGGGGCTTTTGAATCTCTCTTTCTTCCCTTCTTTCTCTCCCACACACACATACGCGCACACACTCTGACTCGCTCTTTATCTGCACACAAATGTAGCGTGCACGCACACCTACACACACCTGTCAGAGTCTAGAGACAGACAGTAAGGTCCTCCACTGGGAGTTCTGTTAAGTCTGTGTTGTGTTGTACTGGCTTCTGGTTCTCTATTATCTTTCAACATTCCTTGATCTAGACACAACATTACTTTTGGTCATACTGGATAATGTACTTTAATGTCCTTTAGGAATTCTGTCATCATCATTGCCCTGTACATATCCATGCATAACCACCTATTATCCACATTTGTCATTTGTCTCAGTTTGATTCACCAGCCACATACCCGACCCCCGACCCTTAGTGCCCTGACCCATGGATGGCACTCCTGTTATCTCAAAGTGCCTTTTAATAGCATCGGGAATCGTCCGTCCCTCCGCCCCCTGCCGACAGACTCAACGGAACGGAGGCCTGCTTTGCAGATCGTAAACAGTGTGTTGACAGTGGTCAGAGGCTTATTGTCCTCAGAGCAAAGGACAAGCAAGCTGGATGTACCCACTGCAAACAGTCAACAGTACAAGAGTTCTGGAGCTTCAGTTCTCACCAACACATTTCCTGTTGTTTTCTTTTCGGGAGCGTGGCCTTCCATAGCCCAGCACACATGGAACTGTAACAACTTCCACCAAGCACTGTCTGGTCTGGTAGAGTGAGTGACCCACTTTTTTCACTTGAATAGTTATTCAAGCATGTTGATTTTCTTTTTTTCTTTTTCGTTTTATCATTTGAAAATGAGGTGAAATGTCCTATCATCTGTTGTTTGCTGTTTGATGAAGCCCACCTTTTTTTTCTGTCGAGCGATTTAAAAATCATAGCGGTGTGATGTAGAGCAGAGGTCAGGCTGGTGCTTTGTGTGCTTGACGTCTCTGCTGCTCTGGGGCGTGGTTAGCAGCATTCTGGGGCTGGGCCTGGGGCAGGGGCTGGGCCTGGGGCAGGGGCTGGGGCAGGGGCTGGGGCTGGGCCTGGGCCTGGGGTTGGGGCTCACAGTGTTGACTTGGCAGGTCTGTGCAGACAAGTGAGAAGGCCGTAGGGGTCCAGAGACAGCAGTCCCCTCACTGGATGAGAAGTGTCTGTGTTGTCAGCTTCAGTTCCCAGCGTGGCCTCTCCCGCGGGCCCCTACCCCACCCCCGGGCCCCCTCCCTGGCCCTTTGTGTGTGGACCCTGCTCCCCGTGGACTCCCCGCTCTCTGGCCTTTCACATGCGACTGTGTCCAATCACCTCCCCACCCCACCAACCCCCTCTGAACCCACAGCCTCTGTGTCCTCTCCCACCAGCCCCCTCTTCCCTGACCCTACAGCAGAAAGAGAGTGAGAAGGAGAGCAAGTAAAAGAGAGAAGGAAAGAGAGTGTGTGTGTGTGAGAGAGAGACATAGAGAAAGAGAGAGAGAGGGAGATAAAGCAAGAGACAGACAGTCCAATAGGTACCATACTTGTGTACACTTTTGTGGACATAGAGGAAGGGTGATCACACCTTTGTATTCATTTACTCTAAATACACACACAAGGACCTTTGGAATGCAGCACAATGAGGATAATTATCGAGGTGGTAGTGTTGCTGTGTGTGTGTGTATGTGTGTGTGTTTGTGCATGCATTGATGGGAGGCATGGTGCTTAATAACCTTGGGGCAATGAGTTTTCAGGTGTCCACAAATGACAGACAATTCGGAGATTCTGCAGCACAACTTTATGAAAATAAGAAACAACAGCGTTACACAGTGTGGACTCTGCGGGCCATCAGGACAAGACGTGAGCGGAAACGGTGACAGAGTATGCAGAGTAAGATAGTTGGCATGTCCAGTCCTGGAGAGCATACATAAACACTGGAGCCGTCAGCCAGTCCGACAACCAGCCCTCCCCAATGTTTTTCCTCTGCCTGGGTGTCAGAGAGCCCTGGCTGTTGGGTTTGGCTGGGACTACAGCAGGGCACTCAGCTGGCTGGTCCTGGCTCAGGGGGACTGGATCACACCTTCCATAGAAACCCAAGTCTAGCCTCAGCACCCACCGTAGGAACAGCCTCAACCCTGGTCCTGACCACTGCTCCCGCACCTAGTAGGACCCAAACCTTAAACCTGGCCTGGTCCTGGCATGAGTCCCAGTCATAGCTCTGACCTTAGTCCTGCCTCTGGCCCCAGCCTCAACTCCAGCCTCGGCAACAGCACCACACCTTGTCTTCTCAGAGCTGGAGCACATGATTACAGGCTCAGAGATGATTGGCTTGTTTACACACGCTCATGCATGCGTACAACAGATGAGTGTTTGACACCCCTGCTCGGTCAGCACAGCTCAGCCCAGCCCAGATCTTTCTCTCGGCTGCAACCTGCAGTCGTTTCACCTCGCACAAAGGAAACACCGTTGGCCAACTAACATCCATCCTAGCCAAACAACAGGTTGGGGATCAAGAGCTACCCATGGTTGTTAACTGTTCAAATATCTTCCTCTCACACACAGACTCAATTCTCTTGAATGAGGGCTGTAGTTCACTCTAAAAGGTATGAGGATTCTATTGCAAAAATAAATCAATAAATATATGTGCTTGAATGTTTTAAGGTCTTATTGTCTTAAAAGTAGATATTCTATGGTTAATACCTGTGTTATGTCATTTCCGTCAACAAACTTAGAAATAAAAGAAATGTCAAATAAAATGCTGTATTTGTAATCTTGGTCATTTTATGAGTAATTCCATCCAATGTAGGCTGTTAGAATGTTTTGAATGGCATCCCTTACCAATGCACTGTGGTCTACATACAGACTTCCTGGCAGTGTTAATGATTACACTTGTACAGTATAGGGTGGGGTGACAAATACTACTACTTCCACTATATATGTTAGTCCATTCAGTAAATCCTAAATAAAATAATCCTAACCATAACACCTATGTTGTTGTTTGTTTTTTATTAATTAAAATATATACATGATACAAGTTAGGCTTATAACAACGTGAATCTTGCAGTGATATAGTAAAGCATGTACGTATTTATGAATGAAAGGGAACTTCAATCAGCTTATCAGCTATTTTGCATAGGAGCGATAGAGAAGGGTATTAGTGTTTTACCTGCAGCTCTGTCGGAGGGCGTGGGCAGAGGGCTATTTCGTTGTTTGATGGTAAAGCTTGTTAACACACAGGCTTGGGGGCTACCCCCTCCCCTCTCCCCCTCTGCACTGCCTTCCCACTACGCTCTCTCAGCGTATTGAGCTGTGGGGCAGGGACATTCCTGGTTTGACGATCAGGCTCAGTCGCTGCCATGATTTGCTGAGCAATTCGATACTAGGCTCAAGGATGTGTGTGTTGAGAAAGACAGTTGTAGAGAGAGAGTGAGCGAGAGGGGGAAGAAGTTAAAACAGGTCGGCATGAGAGCGTGCCACTCTGGGACGCACTCCTTCAGAACTTCAGATAAAACTACAGCTACCTCCGCTCGAGTACAGAAGTGAGCTTGCGCACCTTGGCTCCGAAGTTGCTGGGTTGAAAACTTGTTTCCCGTCCGTTTTCAATCCCAGTTGTACTGCACTTTGAGCCCGTGTCTAATGGAGGGCCCCGTACGGATTTGCCATCATAAGAATGCGTTTTTCTTCTAGTTCCTCTGGCTGGTCGCCGCTTTTACCCTCCTGCAAGAGAGGTAAGACCGGGGAGAAAGTGAACGGGGTGCCGCTTTAGATTTTACAGTTACTGGAAAGTCTTCGGCACGCATGAAGACGGTCGGTTGAATGGGGTGAAAAGACATTATGCGGTTAATATTTAATGTACATTACTGTATTCGAAACGTATTTATTCAAAAACTAATGCTGTGTGTTGTGAAAAATAAACACACGAGGCTCAATGGGTTTGCTCTCTAAGTAGATGGGGGCGCCCCTGGACGGAGCAAAAATATGAAATATCAAATATGAAAACATTATAGTTACACGTTCTACAGCAAGACCACTGGTTGTATGTTGCTACTTAGGTGTTGTATTTTTAACATTTATTCGTGAGAAACTAATTTAATTTTAATTTATTTATCTTAGAGTTTGAAACAAGTATAATGCATTTAGTCATTTAGCAGACGCTCTTATCCAGAGCGATAATGCATGATTCAAAACCTTTTGGAAGTGTTTTCTGACCGTTTCCTTAATTTAATTCACTGAACACATTTAGGATTTATTTTAGAAACACTTTATCAACAGAGCGATTGTTGGGGCCTGTAATTTTTTGTCTTCATAAAGGCTAATATTTAATTATTACAAACTTACATAAAACAATATTTAAAAAAATGATGGAATTGCAGACCATGGTCCCAGGCCTCTGTAGGAGTATCTACATACACAATAGTTCTGTGATTGTGCCTTTTGTGGGCTTTTGAATAGCTTCAAAATGATGCTCCTGATTTATTAATAGGATGACAGGGCCTACAAAAGCTTTCAGAGTTTCAAGGAAAATTTAATGTACAGCTCAGTTAAAACAGATGGCCAGCAGGCAAACTTTTTACTTCCGAAGATGAAAGCACATTTGTAGAAATGTCAAATATGTCCACTGGTTGACGCAACGGTGTCAAAGTCATAAAAGGTGAAAATGGGCTAGGGCAGCAAATCACAAGCTATCTAAATTGTTTAAATAACTTTGTTTTGAAATGATACTTATATTGACTTGCTTGAACAAGCTACTGTACTATATTCCGTTATAATAATTGTAGTGAACTGACATTCACTGATGTTGATTGTGTAAACTGAATGTCATACTCCTGACTCTTTTATTTAAAAAGAAAATGCTTGTTTGTGGGGTACTAAATGTGTGTTCAATGGACAATCTTTTTTTAACGTTTCTTAACCGTTCATTTAATTGAAAAAAAAGTTAAATCCTATTATATTGCATTATATTATACTATATTACATTAACTGTAGTAGTAGAAGCAGTTTAAAATGACTTGTTACAAAGGTGCTGCAACGAGCAATATTGCAAACACTAACAATGTCTACACTATCAGACACTGCATCTAATCATTGTCATTCACTTCCACATGCTCAACCTCTTCAAGAGTTTTTCTACAATGGTACATAATCTTAAGGTCACACTTGGCTTGTAGAAGAGATTGAAATTGGACAAAAAAATACAGATGGCACGTGAGTGACAATTGTCTGATCAAAGTTACTGTATTAGACCGCATCAAAGCCTGTTGTTCTTCCTCTTCTCTCAGTCTTCCTTGTTTGTCTCTCTTTTCAAATCTCTCTCTCTCTATTTCTCAGGCAGGACTTATAGCAGTGCAGGAAATATCAAGAAAAGATTCAGTCCAGTGTAGGAAATATCTGTGATCTGTGTCTGATATTTTAGCAGTTTTCGTTTATTTTTAAGTTAGTCAGTGCTTGGCTTATTTTTTGTGAATATGCTGTTCGTTGTTTTAAATTATGTAAACCAAGTGAATGGTTCTCAACTTCCTCCAAAATACACGTAAATTCATTTTACGTGTCTTCACCCTTGCTTTTTGTGTTCAATGTACAGTGTACAGTCGGCTTTGCAAACATTCAAGGGTACGCAACTTGTCAAGTTAAAAAGTTACAACAGCAAAACTCCTGCTGCAGTTCATGAAACATTTGGACATACATAGGAAAAGACATTCTCTTGCCTTTTATTTTTGGAGTAGACAGAAATGTTTGCCTCAGCCTCTCTCTAATCCTCTGTGTCCACTGTCACCCTGTGGCTTTCGACTGGAATCCTTTCAATCATGTCTGCCTGGAGCAGCCAGCTAATGAAAATATATCACTTGTACATACTTGAAGGATTTAATGCAATTTTTAAGGTAGTGTAGCTACCATACATTTTGGAGTGAAATCTGAGATGACTTCCTTTCAAGTTTGGATGGTACTATCAATTTATATATTTTAGCATATTTTTGTTATGTCTGACATATTATATATCTGGCATGTTTCATATGAATCATAAATATCAATGATTCCTCATTGTGCAAAGGCAGTTTGTATGTAGCCTATCTGTTTGATAATGATTTCTTGAAAACAGGCAATACTATTTTGTTACATTTATGAATGTACATGGGAAATGGCTACAATTAGGTATGATTACAATGTTGATAAGTCCCTTTCTTGTTTCAAGCCTAGTTTTTTTATTGACAGTTTCCACAGAATAATGTTTCTCCCATATCATTAGCCCTTCACAGGAACTTAAGTTACATAGGGGCTGCACTTAGAAAATAGAACACTAAAAAGTTGAGAGAAACAAGTCTTGAATCCCATCTCAAAGGCCATGACATGGAGCCTGGGGGACACACATGGCTGCTTTCAAATAAAACACGTTCAAGTTCAAACAGTTGCTAAAGCATTGTTTTGTCTCGGGCAGGGGTGGGGTGGGGATTGGTGGTTGGCATTGAGAAGACACTTCTGATGACTTCTAGATCTTTTTACTACTCCCACTTACATTGCCTATATTGGGGTGATATTTTGACTGGATTTAAGAATATTCCTTTGTCTCTGGTGCGCTAATTGATCAAATTAATATTTGTGTATTATAGTATTTCAGGTGCAGCGTCATTTCATTGAATGTGAG
The DNA here is from genome assembly GCF_038355195.1 of Osmerus mordax. Classification (NCBI taxonomy): domain Eukaryota; kingdom Metazoa; phylum Chordata; class Actinopteri; order Osmeriformes; family Osmeridae; genus Osmerus; species Osmerus mordax. The sequence goes on from NC_090060.1 coordinate 11,928,707, forward strand.
TGCATGCGGTGGTACTGTGCATATGAATAGGGTCAAACTACTCACAAGCCTTCTGACACAACTCGTCTTTATAATCAAACCCGCTCTCTGTGATTAGTAAGGAAATTAATAAACCTTTAGCGTTCCAGCTCTTATCATAAAGACCTGAAGCTAAAAACACAACTATGCCATTAAGTGTGCTAGAATAATGTTTGGGCGATTAGAGCGCTGGCTAATGATCAACACATGTGGCTGTTGGAGAGGTATGTTAAGTGGGCAATTTGAATGTAAGCACGTGTAATGATACAAGAACCCGCTCTCATAATGGCCCCCTTGATTATTCAGACTCCGTATTGTAATCTCTTCTCTCTCTCGACCTGCTCAGATTAGTTAAAGAGAGGGCCAGAGAGAGATTATCCGTTGACAAATGGAGGATGATCAGTAGCTTTGGGCAGACGTTGATGTCATGGCACCAGAATGTAGGGGTGATGCTGAGTTGGGCGAGGAGAAACACCCGATGGCGAGGAAGGTCAGGCAGTCTGGCTAAGGTCAAAGCAGAGCGGAGGAGTCGGTCAGAATGTCATTGTGATGGATGAGGAGAGTTCAGAGGAACACAGAAGATGAATATGTTAGTGAGTGTGTTTGAGCTGAGATAAAATGAGAGGGACGGGGTGAGGGAGAGGGAGAGGGTGAGAGAGACAGAGCGAGGGTGTGTCCAGATGGGTGAGAGAGTGGTCTCTCAGGATTATTTTGGGAGTTCCTCTTTCCTCTGCCCCACAGATGTGAGGCCAGGCAGCAAACCTCAGCCCTGTCCTGGAGTGGATGAAAGTGAGTGGAACAGCTAAATCACAATGTGGTTTGGTTGTTTATTTGGGTTCGGGCTCTGATCTGCAATATTATTGCTGTTAAGGATCAGCTGTTGGCTGAAGCAGAGTTTCTGAAAATATCAACTCGTAAAAAATGAGGAACACTTCCTGAATTTAGAATATTCCTTCCGCCTTGTAATATTTGGGGGAATTTGATTTGTAGATTTGTTTTGCGGGCCATCCATTTTAGCATGTCAGTGTTTTTTCCCCCGGATAAGTGACACACCCTCCTATCTCAAGGGATTGAGTCACAGTTAGTTAGTACTTTTCCATTTCCTTGAATGTTGGCCTTTGTGAGTTGGAAGTCCAGCTCTCATTTGTCAAGGACAAGCTGAGAGCCCCTGACCCATTAGGAGGACAGAGGAGAGGTTTGGGCCGGCTGCCAGCAAGCCACCATGTTGGAGGGAGCCGGGGGAGGGAGGGGGGTGCTGATTGACAAGGCCCAGGCACCAAGGATGGGGGGGCAAAACCAGAAAGATGGGCAGCTTATGCTAGGAGTTTGACAGTTACTTTTCAAAAATACTGGGATGGTGAGTGCACCCTGCGGTTGCAATTTCAACCAAAATATGTGGAGTATTTTCTTCTGCACCCCTCAATATATTTTTTTGGACACAAGCTGTGTGTGGGGGCTAAATGGACTCTCAGGCCTGTGTTGAATGTTAGAGGCATATGCAGTAGCTCCAGGAGTCAGTATTATTTACATTAAAGTGTCAGTAGAATGACTCCTTATCTTACTTCAGCACATAGCGTTATTGTAGCATTACAGCTTTATATACAGAATTAACTGTACAAATCATGTGTCTTTGTATAATTTGTCTTTTAAGGTCTTCTAAGGGCATGTTTAAGTCTTGTCTAAGGTGTTGGGTACATGCACAGGGCCTGACAGCTGACCCAAACACTCAGGTACAAGCTGTCCTCTCTGAGAGCCTCACTCCAAGTAACAGATGGGTTGAATGCCTTCTCATACACGTAGCCTCTGCAATGTCAAAGGTGGCTGTACAGCGGTATACACAACACAAGTGCTCTCAACAAAGCCCCCGTATTCGGTTTCAATCATTCCGTGATCGTCCCAGACCTGTAATAGGATCATGCCTTTTAGGACATTAAGAAATGAAATGAGAAACATCGGGACAAAATTGCTAAAACAAACAAACAGTTTGGAAGCAGCAGGTCCAGATGTTGCACTGAGCCACTGGATGTGCCAGGGGGGCTTGGAGACACGGGTTCCAGAGAGACGGTGGACAACGGAGGTAGCTGGAGAGATCCGGTTTTCTCTTGAACAACGCTTGTTCTCCTAAAACTTCAGTGTTACTGTCTATCCATGTAGTATTTGAAGTTCATTATAGAAAGTCTTCTCAGATGAAAATGTCAGTGAGTGTACCAGAAGATACATATTCCTGTTGGATATTCCTGTCAGTGTTGAATTCATTTGATGAATGCTGAAAAAGTTGGATAAAATAGGTTTTGAGAAGAAAGTCAAACAAACCCACCAATGTGTGTGATTTTTTGGCTTGTGTGGCTAAAGTTTATTGGAGCACTTAAGACTGCTTGAAATCGGCCACATTAGAACAAAAACCATTTCCTGGGAAGTTGAAACAATGGCATTACAGTATGTGCTGATCTTACCTTCCCGCCAAAATCAACTCTTTATCCTGTAATTACTCTGAGTTATGGACGATGAGACCTGTGTTCTCCCAGATTCATAGCTGAGCACAACAGATAATGAATCTTCACCCTCAGGGAAGATTTGGGACTGAACTTCTGAACCGGACTCGCTGACAGCTCCCAAGGAAAAAGGAGTGTTCTGCAGCCTTCCAGAATCTTGGAGGGAATTTTGCATCCTCAGCGTCTTCCTGTTTGCAAGATTCATTTCTTTCTCTCTTCCTGAAATTGACCCTCCTAAATTTGCCTGCCTCGGCTGTGCTGCTTCGCTGAGGCCCCCTAGACTTAAGAGAGCTCTCTCTTCCCAAAAAACCAAGAGCAACCACAGCTTTCTATTTCAAATGCTGAACCAATAAGTCACATCTGACATGGTTTTCATAGCACCAGAATGTGTGCTGCTGGAAGACTGGAGAGAGGATCAGACTATATTAAGGCAAAACTGGCCTGGCACTCCCCTCAGGCTGACAAACAGCCTGCTTGTTTGAAGGGCTGTTTTTCTCCCAATCTGTGTGTAAGAGCTGTGGGCACTAGTGCAGCCTCCAGCCCTCCAGCCCTCCTCCTGCATTGTGGTTGTGGGTGCCATTTTAGGCCTGCACCGCTAAAAAGATGCGGCTCCATAGGGAGCAGGCTAACCCACTATTTGTAAACGAAACTCAAAGTGAACAGGGATTTTGGTCGGGCGGAATCAAAGATTTGCTTTTTAACTCTAGATTTTAATTTTAAACTCCAGACTTTAGTTTAGGGGCACGCTGTTGGCAGTAAATGTGACGGGCTTGGCTTGGTGGTCAAACGAGCAACGTCCTGTACCTCAGAAGGATATGCATGAGAACGGGAAGGAAAGGTGCTGTGGATCCATCTTTGTTTGAGGTGGTGGAGCGTCTCCACGGTAGCAGACATCAGTGGAGGGTGGGCTTTGTAGTGTGACACCGGTGTTTGAGTGGTGAATGAATCGCACTGTAATATTACTGCTGTGTTTTGCAGCTCTGAAGTTCTGTTGGCCTTGGCTCCATCGAAAGCAATACGTCATCTACCGAGCCCAGTTCTCACCTCCAGTGCTGCACAGAGAGAAGAAGAAGAGAGAGAGAGAGAGAGAGAGTGAGATAGCGAGAGAGTTGGATCCCGAGCACGTAGAGAAGTTTAATGACTTGACCGAGTGCCAGAATTGGAAAGTCGGACGGAGAGTTTGTTGAAATCTCACCACCCAGTTTGTTTTGTGATCCCTCAGTGATGCACAACAACTTTGCATAGTTACAAGGCAAGACAGATAAACATTTAGACAACCTAAATACAGCGCCCGGACCCCGCATTTTGAAACATAGCACAGCATATTTGTTTTAATGTCCTCAAACATGTACATACAAGGGATATGGTTTGTTTTTTGTTTGGGCTTTTGAACAGCTTTGGTCAGGAAGACTAATTTTATGTGAAGCCTTAGAGTGTGTTTGTTTATGCTGGGCAGGCCGCGCTGCACATTTCTCTCCCGATAGGAGCCGGAGGGATTGAACCAAGACATTAATCACCGCCCCTCTCTGTTTATGCTCCTACTGTGAATGAATGGACATAGCTCTGTTATATTCACACTCACTCAATCCATCAGCTTGAAAAATGACAAAAAATGGTGTGTGTGCGTATTGCTTTTTTTTCATGCTCCTCTACTGAGACACAACACAGCAGTAGGCGTACACAAACATATTGAACACGATACAATCCACGGGTTATTCAAAGCCCGGTTGTTTGTGAGAGTTCTTTGTGTGAGTCTCCGGTTTTGTGCGGGTGAATTGTGTGTTTGGAGCACACTGTCATTTTGTTTTGGTTTTAAATGTTTTAAATTGCATTATTTAAGATATGTTATAGCTTGAGAGTGCTTTTGGTAGGCAGCCAGGGAGCAGTCCATAGGAGGCTTTGCAGAAACTGTTGTCCACATTTCCAGAGCTTGTTGCCGTAGAGACGTCGGGAGTGATAGAATCCAGGAGAATAGGGGAGGGATGAGAGAATGCTGTGCCCATAGTTCACAGGGGTGAGGAAACACAAGATAGCACCGTAAATGAGTTCTGGCCTCCACCCTAAGGAGGCACTTTCAAGACTTTTGGCAGATATGTATTGGTTTCTTCCTCCTCTCTTCTCCCAGTATCTTTAAACAAGGTGGAAATCAAGAAATGTGAATTCCTGGCCTGTTCCCGCATTCTCCTGGCCTGGATAAGGATTCTACCTCTCTTGGCACATGCTGTTGGTCACTTTACTAACTTACCTGTAGGCAAACAAACAGACAGACAGCCAGACAGGTCTTGTCTCACATTTCTCTTTTCTTCAAGACTGACCTTCCGTGTGCACAGACGTTCCCCTGTGGCCTGAAAGGCCTGTGAAATCAGCCGGAAGGGACCAGCCTGCTCCCACAAAGGGAAAGGGGTTGTTAGTTACATGCTCTTTGGAATAGGTCTCGAGGTGGCCTTGTATGGTGGCGATATCCTGGGATCTGTTTCTAGTGCCCAGGGTCGCTATTGAGTTTCGCACCCACGGTTAATCCCGCTGTTCAGAACCTTGGGAAACAACCGTGCTCCTCCCCGCCCCCCACCCCCCCCCACCCCCCCCCCCACACACACACCCAACATGAATTCCCAGGGAAAACATTGCAGAGCAATCTCCAATTAAGATGGGCCTTACATACTGTACTGCCATTTAGCTCAGCCCCCTTCCCGCACCCCTGCTACCTCCCTCCCGTCCCCCTCCGTGCTCTCTGTCCCCCGCTTGTGTCCCCGGCCAGCCCGCCAGCCCGCCCGGGGCAGGAATTAGTGCTGTCTCCCAGGTCTCAGTGCTGGCACTTGGGGAGGTGGGTCTGAGCGAGGGGGGTGGGGAGGGGTGTGTGTGTGTCCTTGGTAAACAGTGCTTTGTGGGATGTGACTGTCTGATCCCAGGGGAGGGCCTCTCCTCTCATTCCTGTGCCGGCCTGATCCCAAACCATGGCACTGCCTGTCGTCAGAGCTGCGCCGCGTACCGCTGGGACCAGATCGCCCCCGCCGTCACCCCACACCCACCCGGGGGACATTTGACCCTGTCCCCCGGGCTCCTCTCCTAGACAGCATCGATCACCGCTCTCTCACACCCCCCCCCCCCGCCCCCCCAGCCCCAACCCACTTAATGTTCCTCACTACAAGTCTTCTAACCCCACACAGCAACAACACGTCTAGGTCCAGAGGCAAAGCCCACCTCTGTGTGCCTTCTGTGTACACTCTGACCAAGGGCTCTTGAGTTTGATTTTCTCCTTAGTTCCCATTCAAACAAAAAAGGGGTTCTCTCCCCTCCCACTCCTCTCCTCCCTAAATCCCTCCATATATTTCAAATCATGCCCTCCTCTGTCTCTCCCTGTCTCTTTCTTCACTGTCTCCCTCTAGCTCTCTCTCTCTCTGTCTCTTTCTCCCTCACTCTCTATATCTCCTGCCTTTCTCTTCTTCTCCCTCCTCCTCCCTCCCTCTCCCCCAGTCCTCCTCTGCCCCATTCTCTCTTTTAATAATGTCTCTCCTCGTCTTTAATCAAGGAGAGACTAGCCCAGACCAGAGGCCCAGTGTTTCCACTCATTACCCTGCTCTTCGTGGCCTCAGGCAGCGTTCTCTCTCTTTCTCTCAGCTCCCCCTGAACACAGTGGCCAATTAAGAGGCTTCTGAGTGTGTTGCCTGGCCTGTCCCAGTCCCTGCACAAGCTCAATTCTGCTGATTGGACATTAGTGCAGAAGGCTGTACCATCTGAACAGTTTAGCTCACTGGCTATCATCCTGTCTTCTATCCCCTGGCTGCCAGCGGAGAATAAGGGAGAAATGAATGCTTAAGCTTAGGCTTGGCAACTTTTCACCCTCACAATGAATCTCTGTACCCTTCTTTTCCTTTCAGTCTGTCTTCTTTAACAGTCTTTGGCTGTTATGTCTCTTTTTTCCCCTCTGTGACAGGTTTTCTCTTTGTCTTTGGCCTTTCTCTTTGCTTTCTTCTCTCTCTCTCTCCCTCGCTCTCTCTCTCTCTCTCTGACTGTGGAATGTCTGTTCTGCAGATCCTCTGTCAGTGAGATGCGGGGCAAGTGGAGACAGGTTCAGAGCATATAGCATGTGAATCAGCCACAAACGCACAGGTCAGATTAGCGCATCACACCAGAACACACTCTGCTCACCAACCCACATCTCTCTCTCTTTCTCTTTCTTTCTTTCTTTCTCTCTCTCTCACTCTCTTTCTCTTTCTCTCTTTCTCTCTCTCTCTCTCTTTCTGACTCTGTCTCTCTCTTACTCCCTCTCCTCATTTTCTCCCTCCTGCTCAGTGTTTCTGTATAGTTCTTTGGTTCTTGGCCCCTGGTTTGACCTTTATGTGTTTTGTTATCTACTGTTGGCTCAGCTGACACTTAAAAAGCCCGTGAAATAGAATCCATTCTCATATTGATTGATGGAGCTATGATATCAGCTCCTATTGGTTGTAACTTGTTGAACGTTGGCTGGTTTCACCCGGTGAGGTTTCAGCGCAGTGGGGTTTCTTTCAGCGGTGTTTCAGAGTGTGTGATGTGTGTGTTTCGGCAGCAGCAGCAGCACCAGTCGTGACCTGTTTTCCCCCCTGCCCTCTAGGCCTTTGATGCTGCGTGGCTCTGCCTTTGTCCCTGTTTACCTAATACGACAGGGATGTGGGCCTCTCCCACATGGGGGCCGATGGGCCCGGGGGAGGGCCCTGCTGCCGAGTGACTGCAGGTGCTAAGTCCCCCCCCCCCCCCCCCCCACACACACACACACCCTTGCCCCACTTCCCTGAGGGCAGCATGTCAGAATGTTTATTTTCTTCCGTGTCATCCTCTGGGATCCCTCTTCTCATGTGTGTGAATGTTTGAAGCTCTCCACCACCACCCCCCCCCCCCCCCCCCCCAACCCACCCACCCACCACCACCACCACCATTCCCCCACAAGCCCCCCTCCCTACCCCGTGTGTGCTCACCCATTCAGCTCTCTATCTGTCTCAGGACTGACATGGCATGAGGGATATAGGGGTGCTTACCTCTCCTCTCCTTTCACTCCATCCATCTGGAAGATGGAGGGCAGTTGAACACACTAGAAAGAGCACAGGAGTGAGTGAGTGTGTCAATGACTGTAAAAACGGAGTGCTTGTTTCTCTCTCTCTCTCTCTCTCTCTCTCCCTTTCACACACTTCAGCCAGCTGTCAAGATCTCACTCCCAACTGCTCATAAACATACTTGTGTGAAAGACCTTTCCTCATGAACTCAACGACACGGCCGCAACTCTTCCCCTCACCTGCCCTCTGCTCCTCCCCTCCCCAGTCCCCGTCTGATGGCAGCCCCACACTCTCTCCTGTCTGGGTTTGACAGTCAACAAAGTAGCTGCTGTCCTGAGCAAGCCTGTGTAGTGTGACACATGAGCGCATGTGAATATGGGGAGGAGGAAGAGAACGTCTGGGACATGGGATTCCTCTTAAGTCGTGTCGTCTGGTGCCTTGGAGGGAGAGACTAGAAAGGTGTGGAGAGATGGAGTAAGTGGGGAGGAGAGGAGAGGGGGCTGGCTGAAGGACCCGTTTGGGGATGCGGGTTCCCGAGGAACAATGAGACCGCTCTCAAGCTCCAGGCCTGATCCCTCTCTCCTGCCACTAGGGGACTTCCCTCTTGTGAATGGGCATGTCGCAGCCACTCCTGCAGCCTTTGGTCTGGGTATGTGTGAGGGTAGGAAGCAGGGCTACCAGCATCCGGATCAGGATACTAGATATCCCTCCCCCCCCCCCCACCCCCAGCTCTCTCTCTCGGTCTGTCTGTCGGTCGGTCTCCGCTGGCGTGGCGGCTTCATGGTGGCGGATGTCAGCAGGCGAACCAATCAGATAAGAAGGCAGGAATGATGGCCCTGTGTTTCCTCGTCGCGCCAGATGGGACATGGGATAGGCCGGCGGGTGTGTGTTTGCACACAGGCACCCGGTCAGAGGTACGGCGCTACAGAACACATCACACACAGGCCCAGAGCACGGGTAGAACACGGGGTTAAAAACAAGAGAGGGAGAGAGAGAGAGAGATATGCTATCCGCTCCGGTTTCCCCCGAGTACAATGAGCCAATGTGCCTGTCTTTGGCAGTGCTGTTATAGTTCTGTTGTTATTATTGTAATTATATAGCATTATTCCGGGAGCAGAGGGAGCTAGTTTCCACCGATGGGATGGAGGCAAGGCACAGGGCTTGCCAGGACTCGCTAGAAAAGAAGAAACGCTATACCTGGAGATGTGGGTTTCATCTGACTGAGATGTCTGGGGGTTCACACATGCACCCACTGTAACCGACTGTTACAGCTTAGCAGTGCTACTTTTCCATCTCAAAAGTCTGTTGACTTCAGAGAGCGTTACTGTCTGTTGTTTCAGGCCCAGCTGCAGAGCGGTGTTGCGACTCAGTGGGTCGTGCACCTGTCTGTCAGCTGGGGGAGGATGGGGTTGGGCAGAAAGTTGAAGAGTGGAGCTGAGAGTATGGGGCCTCAATGGCATGGGGACCAGGGGGCGTCCAGAGAAGGGGGTTGGAGGTGACCTTAGAGGACTGGGCTGGGCCACCAAACACCCGCTGGCTTGCCTTCTTTCCCTAGCTCTCCGACCCCAAAGCCCTAACCTCTAACCTCTCAACTGAGAGGGGGGCGGTACCATGGAGCTCAGTTTATTATTTCCTGTGTGCCTCTCCTCTCGTCTGCATGTGTGTGTGTACACTTGTGTGTGTGTGTGTGTGTGTGTGTGTGTGTGTGTGTGTGTATGTGATGATATCCATGATATCTTTGGTGATGTAGTCAGTGTTGAGCATTGAGGGGTGGGTTATCATTGGAAGGGCGGAGGGATGGAGGAAGGGATGGAAAGGAACAGCCAGACTTGTTCAGCTCCAGCGATCTCACCCAGACATCATCCCTTTAATTTGACCCACCCTTCAGCCTTGTGACAGACAGAGTCCTCCGCTGGTGCAGGGGGTGTTAGGGGAGTGGCGACGGGGTCTGAGAGTGGAGGCATGCGGTCAGTGTGAATATGGCAGCTGGACAGACATTGTCTGGTGGCCTGAGGCCTCCAGGCCCTCAGCCCTGGTTACCAACCAGCAACCCTGGGATCAAAGGCTGCCTGGATTACTGCAGGAGAAAAGGAGGAGGTGGCGCTGCTGGGGGTGGGGGTGAGAGAGAGGGGGGGGGGGGGGGGCGGCGTTCAAAAGGAGAGAGGAATGCTCCTAATTACGTGCCCTCCACTCCTCTGTCTCTCCCTCTGGGCCCTCTGTTGTCTCCCTGTGTGTGTCTGGGCCTGGGCTTCACCCTACACTGAACCTGTGAGGAGGCAGCCCACTGTGACTGGAGAGTGATATTAAGAGCAGGGACCAGAGTCTCTCCGGGGCCAGTCCATCAGCGGGGGGCCAAGGTGGCCCGGTGGGAGGGGGACAGAGGGGTTGTGGGCTGGGGTGAGGGGGGGGGGGTGTGTGGAGGCAGGACATTCCAGGCCACGGGGAGACACTCCGGTGGGGGTGGGGGGGTGGGGGGGCTGAGATCAAGGAGTGTGTAAAAAGGATGTGTCGTGAAGATTAGGAGGAATGTTGTTTGGGATTAATCTTGAGCCTAATAGATTTTTTTTTGCTTTTTACCATCGGGGCTGGGTGCAATGAGACAAAGAGGCGACAATTGTTTCAGTGCTGGGTGACTGAGTAAACCCACCCTCATCCACCCTGCCTCTTCAACTCTGGATGGGTGTTCCCCTCCGGCTCAAGTAAAGACTTGACAGACGTCTGTCTATTTGAAAACGGATTTACTAAGTCTGTCTCTCTCTCTCTCTCTCTCTCTCACTCACTCTCTCTCTCTCCTCTCTCTCTCACTCTCTCTCTCTCTCTCTCTCTCTCTCTCTCTCTCTCCTCTCTCTCTCTCTCTCTCTCTCTCTCTCTCTCTCTCTCTCTCTCTCTCTCTCTCTCACTCACTCTCTCTTTCTCTCTTTCTTTCTTTCCCTCTGCTCCAGGTGTGTTGAACCGGGGAAGTGTGTGTGTGGGGGGGCTGTGCGGCTGCTGGCAGGGGTGAAAGAGCACCATGGACGGTGGCCCTGAGGATGGTGTCCCCCTGTCCTGCTTGTGTCTCAGCCAGGCCCTGCTGCTCAGCTGCCTCCTGTAAGTATGAACAGCCCTGAGCACCACCAACACTACTGAACAGAAATGTCAACTATACGGAACACTAAGAGTAACCAAGACACAAACAATACTGAACTCCAATAGCAGAACTATCCCACTGAACAGTACTGAACACCAGATGTACTGAACAAATACACTACTGAATTACTTGTGAATTCCAGCAGTACTGAACTAGCTAGGCACAGTGCCATTCCACTAAATACAAATGCTACTGGACACCTGTTTTCCTAATTACTTCCACAACTGAGAACCAATATTCCTAAACACCAGCACAACTTAAAACAGACCACAGATGTTAGTGAAGCGCTCTAGAAAGGCACAGGGCTATTCTACTGAACGACACCACACACAACATACAGTACACAGGACTAAACACTGTACGTTTTCAACATGTGTTGATGAGTGCTTTTCCTGCCTTCCCTCTAATTGCTTTCCCTCCCTCCTCCTCTCCCTCCTCTCCTTCTCTCCCCCCTCTCTCTCCCCCCCTCTCTCTCTCTCTCTCTCTCCCCCTCTCTCTCTTCCCCTCTCTCTCCCCCTCTCTCTCCCCTCTCTCTCTCTCCCCTCTCTCTCTCTCTCCTCTCCCTCTCCTCTCTCTCTCTCTCTCTCTCTCTCTCTCTCTCTCTCTCTCTCTCTCTCTCTCTCTCTCTCTCTCTCTCTCCTCTCTCTCCCACTCTTCCAGTAGCGTCTCTGTCTTTCCGCGCTGAGCCCGTCTCCGTGGTGCAGAGCCAGGGCTCCTGAGGTCCACCTGCGCTGCTCCGCGCGTCCCTCCTCGGCGCGGGTGTCCTGGCGTTTCCGAGGTCTGCCTCTGGAGCCCGCCGCTCTGCCTGGGCTGGAGATCACCCAGACCTCCCTCTCCCTCTCCCTCCCTCCAGCACAGCCACGAAGGCCTCTACCAGTGCGTGGCGCACACAGACTCCGGGGCCATTGCTAGCCGTCTGGCACGGGTGGCTATCGCAGGTACAGAACGGACACGTGTAGACAAGCAGCAGGCACAAGTTCAACGCGCGCGCGTACGCACGACAAGCACACGCTTGCATGCGCTCGTATTTCCTCACTGTCAAGGATGATTTTTCTGTAGCTCCACTCACACACACTTCAAAGCTTGGGGAAAGAAAGGGCGGGAAGTTACTTTGAGGATCGGAAGGCCATGTTTGGAGTCTGTAACACTTAGTGAGAAGAGGTGACCTCGCCTGCCTGTAGCGGAGTGGCAGGGGGGGAAGGAAGCAGTAGGATTTTTAGCCGGGCACCGTTCCCGTCGCCTCCTCACCAGTATCCTTAATGAGCCTGGGGCCTTCCTGTGTTGCGCGATCAGTTCCTGTTGGGAGTCTGAACTGGACACCACAGCAGGGGGAATTGGGGTATGAGCTGGAACACTGTTACAGCTAAATAGAATTATTCATAAACAAAGCTGACAATCCAACACAAACACCTCGGCAGAGCTCAGAGTTGTTTCATTGGTGCTGGTGCAGTTCTGACATCTCATGACTAACTGTCTGTTGTTCTATCACTTAAGTTCCATTGAATGCTCTCTCTTCTGTCTACTTTTTATTGTAGACAGAAGTCCACTATTTATGTATCTCTCTCTCTCACTCATTCTTCTTCTGTCTTTTCCTCTCCGTTCCTGCAGACATAGCAGAGTATTCTGAGACAAGACGACGCTCCTTAGTGGTCCAGGACGGCAGCTCGGTCGTGATAGAGTGCCCTCTGCCCCAGAGCGACCCCGCCTGCCTTGCCTCGCCTCAGGGCGCGAGGGGAGAAGATAGAGGTTTCCACAGGTACGGCACTCACGTTGCCAACACTTCATTGAATTTCCCCTCGCTAGCTGGCGCAGATAGAGCTTTAGAAGAACCTTGAGAGCCAACCCTGTGAATGTGGGCGTATTGTTCACTTTTCTGGATCTGTTTTTCAGAGGACTATTTGGTTCTTCCGTCTGGGAACCTTCAAATTGTCTCCGTTTCCCCGAAACATCAGGGCATGTATAAATGTGGCGCGTACAACCCTGTTACCGGCGAGACCAGGATGGAGTCTCATGGTACTAAGCTGACAGTCAAACGTGAGTGAGATTGTACTTGAAAATTTTTCAGTTCCACTTGATTTCATGACCTCCCAACGCCAATTCACTTAGAACCGAAGAAAAATCTCTTATAGATGTCTTGTTGTGCTTCCTCAGACTGGGACACCACCACTGTGCAGATAGTCTACCCCCACCACCCCCAGGACACAGACGGTGGAACAGTCCAGGTCGCTCACCCCTGGAGTGTGTGGTGTCAGGGAGCCCCTCCCCCCAAGGCGCACTGGCTCAAGGATGGGCATGAGGTGGCGTTGGGTTCTGGGAGGAAACAGAGACACAACAACCTGGTCCTTGTCAGTGTGAAGAGCAGCGATGCAGGGATCTACCAATGCTCTGTCCAGACAGAGGTTGGGACTCTCTTCAGCGTCAACTACACTGTGAATGTTCTGGGTGAGAAATGGCTGCAAGTCCTAGTCTATTCTGTGTGTTTTTTGGTTTTTTTTTTTTACGTCATAAGAGATTTTGGAGTTCTGATGTTTTCCTCTCTACTGGTCAACAGAGCGTGCTTCAGTTGTGCGAGGTCTGACTGACCAATCAGTGCCTCCGGGTTCCTCCACCCACTTCAACTGTTTAGCCAAGGGAAATCCAACCCCCAACGTCACCTGGTTGTTCAACACCGAGCCCATCACCCCCTCAAACCGGTTCCAGATCTCAGGCTCCTCCCTTCGGATAATCGATGTGACACCACAGGAAGAAGGCGTTGTACCAGTGTCTGTCGGACAACGGGATTGGCTCGGCCCAGTCGGCTGGCATGCTTACTGTCCAGTCAGGTAACATTTTCAAAGACACAAATGTGTTGTTTTAGGAAGCGATTTTCCATGAATTCACACTCCTTTGGTTTTCCACACTTACTATGACCTCAGTTACAGGTGGAGTTGAATTAGTGTCTCATCCTTTGCATTTTATGAAGTAAGATGTTGTTTGACCTGGGTATTTGGGTAGTGAGATACTGTAAAAGCCCTGGCCCTGGCCCTGTGCCTTCTTCTCCCCTCAGCCACAGCTCCAGCTCCGAGCTTGAGAGTGAGCTTTGTGCAGGCCGTCAGGGATAAGCCCCCGGACAGAGGAATGTTAGGAGTAGCCGTGCAGGGTTATGACGAGGACCAGACCACCCAGCTGTCAACATCATACACAACTGCCCCCTTATTTATTAAGATATTTCCCCACCACCCCTCCTCCACACACACACACACACACAAACATACCCACGCGCACACACACTACCTTCAGACCCACTCCCCCCTCCATTTCCCCCCCCACGATTCCTCCACCAGCCCTCTCTGTCTACAGCATGATGAATACACACCCAGGTCTGGAGAGGGGGTGATTCAGAGAGGGGTGGTGTGAACAGACTGGAGCTAATGTTTCGCTCTTCTCCTCCCCGACTCTGAGCAGAGAGAGGGAGAGATTTATTTTCTCCTACTGCGATGCAGGTCAGGGTAAAGCACTTGTGTTTACATGTAGAACTAGATGGCAGAGGAGATAAGATGAGCGTGCCAAGTCAGTTCAAACACGAGAAGGTCAATTCTGGGTAAAGTTGTATCCTTTGGGTACCAGGCACAGGCCTTATATCAAAATGCTCTCTGCAGTAAAGTAAATGATCTTGTTGTTGTGTAAATTGTTGATGTGATTCGTCAAAAGGAAGAACACTGTCCGAACTGTTTGCCTCTTCTCTGTTGTGTGTTTGGTATTCTCAGGTATGAGTTCCATGCCCAAGCATCCTGTCCCCCCCTCTGAGTGGCACCTACCAGGAGGGCGATGTGGTCTCTCTGTCCTGTAATGCCAGCGGGCACCCCCTCCCAGTCATTACGCTGGTACAACGCTGACGGGACCCATCGCCACCCACCCCCGCCCTGCTCCTCCTGCCCCCTGCAGGCCCAAGCCAGGACCCCCGGTGACAGCCCGCCCCCACCTCACTATGTCCCGGCCTGGGAGCAGTTCCCTCTACATCCAGGCTGTCACTCGGGCCCATGCCGGCACGTACATCTGCCAGGCCTCCAATGAGCTGGGCTCCGTCCGCGCTGAGGCTGTCCTCTCTGTGGGTAAGCCTGCTTGATTTAGAGCCCATTTACTCCTAGGCGTTCTGCTGTAATGGACTGACCTTTGGCTGTGAAGTGGCAACAAAGCTTCTCCATCCAGGTGGAACTGTACTTACGAAGGATTCATTAGTAAACTCTCCGCCCAAATGCCCCCTCAATTTAGAGCTAGTGGACTAACTAGACATGGTTCAGCCATGAGTCAGGGGGGAGGGGACGGTGGAGAGAGGAGAGGTTGAGTGCGTGGGACTGTGTTGTGCTCGGGTCCGATTCTCCCTGGTATTTGAATGACCGGTGTGTGGAATGTGTGGCAGCTGGCTGCTGGCCCAGGATCAGGTCTAGTGTTACCAGCTCCAGGCCTGTTTGTTTTGTAAAGTGAACCGGTGGCACACACACGAAACCAGCCGGAAACAGGAGCGCCAAACCCCGCAGCGTGCCC